>NW_021604631.1:4416694-4434781 GCF_004785775.1 Grammomys surdaster
ATATAGAAGAAAAGATAATGAGGGGAAATCTAGGGGTATATAGAAGAGTTTATTTGACTTCACAAAGTAAAAGTCAACAAAATGAATAATCTGCCTCCAGAAATGGTTATTTAAAGATTTTTTTTTTTGTAAAGGGCTCTGGTTCCTAAAAAGACAGGAGTCACTGCATATGCCCACCCACTCTTCATTTATTTTTAAACTCTAGCTTATACGTTCCTTAGCAACAAGAGGAGCAGATGAGACCCCCCTACACACACACACTCATGCACACTCACACACACACACACACGCACTCACACACACACACACACATGCACACTCCTCCAAAGCCCCCTTCTTCACACCAACTTTCATTCCACAAATATTCTTGCTCTTCAAGACATTTCCACCTGCCTGCAGATCTCCACTCTACCACCTCAAATGATCCCCTACATGGAAGCTGTACACACTCCAGCTACACACTTCCTCCAGCTACACACTTCTGCATGGAATCTATTCCTTGGGGGCTTCCTGACTCCTCTCCACTACCTCCCACTAGTCCCCATGCTAAGCTGTGCCCAGAATCCTTTCATCAAGACCATCAGGTCCAGTGCCACCTCTGAGTCCAGCACAAAGGGCCACCAAGGCAAACAGGAAGACCATTTGCTATGACTCTAAAAACAAATAAATAGCAGTGACCACAATACATAGATTACCTGGGATTAACACGCGCCAGGTGAGATCACTACCCACTGCCCTTCCTGCCATTGAAACTGCCTGGCTTCTTTGGCTGGACAGTTTATGAGTTCAAGGGTCAATGACTGAAGCTTGGAGACAGCAACTCTCAGGTATTGGTGTGTAAGCATCACCTGAGGAGTGTGACAGCCATCCTCACCCACAGAGACTGGAGGCTCTACACCTGGGGATTGCAAGCCATCTGAGCAGCCACCTGAGGTGCTGTATGTGCCAAGTGTCACTGCCTTGCGAACTATGCAGCTTTATTCGAGAAGAAATAGCATCCAAGAAATAAAACCCACCACAGTGGGTTTCAAGACTGGTCAGCGTCATGTGCTGTTCTCCTCTTGCAAAAAATGTTCCTGTTTCCACGTCTGTGTTTGTGTATGAACACAGTTGCACGTGCCTGTGGGAACGCTCTGCCCAGAAAGCTGCAGACCCAACACCATGCTTTACCAGGAGAGAGGCTCAGAGAATGACCCCTACCAGGAGGCAAGCTGAAGTGATTTCCCTTGCAAATTCTGGCTTCACAGACATACCCAATGAGAAGTCTCATGAATACCAATGACCCAGGAGCCTCTCTTAGCCCAGAAGCCAAGACCCACAATGTATTCCACATAATAACACCCCCTCAACTTACAGCTCCTAAATTAGGCTGAATATAGTCCCTGTTCCCCTAAGAGCCAGACAGACCATCGTAAGTAGAACTGCCTGTGTCCTAGCCTACCTCCCTAGACCTACCCCACTCCCCCCACCTGCCTATTTTTAGAAACCGAAAATATAAAAAGAAAGATCCATTTGGATCCGATCTGTGTGAGTAACTAAGAGAACAACTCAGGTGGGAAACTCCCTCTGCGCATGAAGAACAAAATGCAAGCAACCGGTGCAACAGCAACCACCTGGCTACGGAGACCATTTAGGAATCAGCAGAAACCGGCATTTAGACATGGAGCACAGGCCCTGATGACAGGGCCTCCAGTCCAGGCAATGCCTGTGGGGATCCCAGTGATTCACACACCTGCCCCCACACACAGAGCACACCCTCGCAACCCACACACCTCTGGCATCTGCTTTTGCTTACATAACAGCACATGGTGTGACAGGCTTAATACTTTAGATGGTATTTTTCTAGAAGGGACTGCTAACCCAAAAGGAGGAGGGCTACAAAGATGTTTTCTCCCTGACCCCCTTTGCAAGTATCACTCTGAGACTCGGCAGTACACTGCTTATTGCCCCAACTTTGAAGAATCACCAGTGAGGGTAGTCTCCGAGCCCACAGTCTCCTATGCCTGGGGATGGGAGAGGAGTGTAGGGAACCTATTAAATCCTCACTTTGGTTTGGATTCTGACATTGGGGCTTTTTAAAGCGTAACTGGGTGGATGTTCATTGTACACTGTCCTAGTGTCACAGATTCATCCATCCTCAGGTGCCAGTGTGATATCTTCGCGCCCGCACTGGGACTGAGGGTGGGGGAGTGAACCTGGGAGTAGGCTGCCCACATCAGCTTCAGAACACACTGAGGGAGAGAACACACGTGCACACAACACCAACACATACTGACATACCTACATACCTACAAAAAGAGACACATACTTCACTAGTCTTTAACAGAGGATTTCAAGACAAGAACTTCCCCCATAAGGATTTCTCTTCTGTATAGGCTGTTCTTTGCTGCCTGTCAGAACAGATCTTAGCCATCCGGTTAGTGCCCAAGGCTCACCCAGTGAACTCTGCAAGGCAGGGGGAGTGCTGGAGATGACTCGAGCCTAGGGGCAACTTTGGCGACTCTTCTTTAAACTGGGCATGTCTAGGTCTGCACCCCATACACTCACATATGTGGTTTTGATCTTGTTCTGACCTTAGGGTTCTCTTCTATTACAAGTGCACCCCTCCCTGGGTGTTACAGGGAGAAGCTGGGGCACCCCACTTCTTCCCTGAGAGAGAGAGAGAGAGAGAGAGAGAGAGAGAGAGAGAGAGAGAGAGAGAGAGAGAGAGAGAGACCCAACTCTACAGAAGTGTCTCTCTGGAGCTAGAGCAAGTGTCCCCCGCCCTGGGCGGCACCTGTCTCGCTAGCTCTCGCGCCTACCTGTAAGAGACCTGCTTCCGGAAAGTTAAGTCCCTCAGCTTCTCCTCCAGCGCCTCTTCCTTCTCTTTCTGTCCCGCGGCCGCGGGCTCCTCCAAGGCAGCAGCCGCCGCTGCCCCTGCACCCCGCGGGTCCGCGCCGCCCTCGGCGCCCAGGCAGCAGCTCCCGGCGCCGCTTCCGCTGCTGCTGCTGCCGCCCGTCGCCCCTCTCTCCTCTCCCGCCGAGGAGCTGGGGTTCATGGCGACCGCTCCGGCGGCCGCGGAAGAAGCCGAGGCGGTGCCGCTGCAGAGGCCGGCCGGGCTGAGGGCGCTGGAGGCGGCGGGAGCGCGGGCAGGTCCGCGCGCCGCTGGCAGGGGCAGCAAATGGCAGCCCCTTCCCGCAGCATCCATCCGCGGCTGCACTGCACCGGGGCATTGTGGGAAACTCCGTGCCTCCACTCCCCCTCCCCAACCAATCAGAGGCCACCTCTCTCCGCCTCCCCTCGGCCTCGCCCGACCAGCCGGCTCCCTCCAATTCTCCCACCCTTTCTCCTTTTTTCTAAATCCAGAGCAAAAGCTGGGACTGAACTTGAACTCTGCCTGTAGGCAATGGACCGCAGTAGAGGAGAGGAGAGGAGGGAAGGGTGGGAGAGCCACGGGGCTTAGGACGCTGGGGACGAACACTGGCCGTCAGGAAAGGAGAGTGTCCCGGGAAACTTGGAGGCAAGCCGGGTTGCCGCGCCCTGGTTGCGCACAAGGGAAGCGGACCAGGTCCTAGGAGCTACTCTGCCCTGGCAGTGGCTGGTGAGCTGCTGGGCACGGCTTAGTCCTAGTCCATTGATGACAGATGCTGGAGGCTGCATTTTGTCACCTCCTTGCAGCATCAGAGCTGGAGCCGAGCATTAACCTCCAGACGTGGGGGACCTTTGGAGGGATATATCTGGAGCACTATAAGTAGGAACCTTGGGAGGAATTCGTTAACCATGTGAATTATGGAAGGGGGTAGATTTAAGCTCCAGCTGCTTCTTCTCAAGGAGAGGGTCGGTCGGGACGTCTTCACCCATGAACGCCCGTGCCTAAATCCTCGCTTGGTGCCTTCCAAAAGCTTAGTGATGGTCCCTAAACAGCTGCTAATTAGATTGAAACGGATCACAGGATCCTCGGTGAAGCAAATGGCTGAGAGCATCCCTGAAGCAGAAGTGAGGACCTGAGTGTCTCTCGTTCTGTGGGTTCCCGAGCTGTGGGTTCCCAGGAGGAGGAGAGGAGGAGCTAGCCCAGGAAGGGGCTTCTGCCGGTTCAGACACCACAGGCTGAAACCTACTGCGCTGGAGGAATTTAATGACTGCTCTCTCAGTTTCTGTTTCTAAGATTATTGAAATCTGTGCGATTTGAACGACGGGCAATAAAGTGTTTACGACAGATCATTTTCTAAATTAGAGGGTTTTTTTTTCACTCAAGAAATCTCAGCTGTCAGAAAACGAGAGAAAGATCTATACTCAAGAGTAAGTGTGAGCAACCGAACTACATACGTAGATATGTGTGCTGGAAAAGATGGCCTTTCTTTTGCCCTAAAATGTCGAGGTTGAGAAAAGGTATCTCAAGCCTCGTCCAGCTCTCACGGTGTGCAATTCCCCTCACAGATCATTATATAAGACAGGGCAGGGACATTTTCAGGGAGAAAGGAAAAAAAGAATACCTGTTGGGGATCAGCACTTCACACACATACACACACACACACACACACACACGAGAGAGAGGGAGAGAGAGAGAGAGAGAGAGAGAGAGAGAGAGAGAGAGAGAGAGAGAGACTTGTATTTCCCAAGCATCTTTCAAGTGACTTTCTTCACACCAAGGCTAATCTTTCTGGGACAGTGTACCCTGTCTTCAGAAGGGGACCCTTAGCTGCTTTTATGGCAAGATCCACAAACATCTAGATTAAATGCCAACAACCCTGAATTCCTGAATCACCTTCCTCAGTAGCCATACCTTCCACTTATAAATATTGCTAATGGAATGTCATCCTTAGGGTAAAGTTCACGTTGTCCTTGTTGATCCTTCAGGGCCATCGAGTGCATGGTGGAGGACACGCCCACTTCCCCTCACTGCATCATGGCTTCACTCAGAGCTGGCTTATGTGCAAATCTCTCCTACCCTCTGCTCTGTTTATCCTCGTCCCTGCCCACTGGAGCCTGCTGTCTCTTCATCTGTCTCCAATATCCACCACACTGTCTCCTTCACCTTCATTAGATCTTAGCTTACAGACCCATCTCATCCAGAAGCCTCCATTGATGACTTCCAGAGTGTGTTGAGTGGGCATCAGCAGGTTCCCATCAGGCTAAGCTTTGACCACAGTAACTGTTTCTTGTCAGTCTCTCCCAAGTGTGTGTCAAGGTTATATCGTGTCCTATACTCATAAACAAATCACACAGTATATGTGATAGGCATGCATATCATAGTCTATCATTGAATCTAGAGTAAGAAGTGTGGCTTTGAACATACAAAATATGCTCAAGTTGACTTTCTATGAAAGTAACACGAATCTGAACTATAGAATGACACTTGTTAGAATATTCTACTAATAAACAATGTTGGTGATGATAGTAGGTAGGTGGATTGGGGAAATTCACTAACATCTATCAATATTTGAAATGTATTATCTAGACTGGGTATGGTGGCTAATCTGGTTTATGTAGCAGATTCCAGGCAGCCAGGTTTACATAGCAAGACCATACCACTAGCATAACAATAGGAAGAAAAAAAAAAAGCATTTCCTAACTAACTCAACAATCCACTTCTAAAAAATTTCATCTGCTGTGTTAGTAGAAATATTCATAATATTTAAATAGCCTGGCAATTCTTTTACATTAACATTAATATATGACTAATTACCTATGAGAAATGAAACTCTCTGGAGCCATTTGGAGAAATAAGGAAGATTATATTATTATAAAATGATCTCAAAAAAGTAATAATGTTAACCTAAAAGGAAAATAAGGGCCAAGTAAGATGTTTAGCATGCTGCCGCTAATGGAAAAACTAGCAGATACATACACATACATAAAAATATATCTTTTCATGCTCAGAGGGAGATTGTTGAGGTACATTGAAGTGAGTATACATGTGGAAAAGAGGAAGATATCACGAAAAAACAGTAGCACTCAGGCAAAGTAGAGCAGTTCTAGAGCTAGAATCTTGAAATTTTTCATAATTCAATCAATTTGTACTAACAAGAGACAGTCTGTCTCCCAAGCTAATAGAAAAGCCAGCCCAACCTATCAGGGTGCACATTTGCATACTGAAAGTGTTTCAGTGGGCTGCTAAACAAAAGAAAATGAGTTTTAAACTCATGGTCTGTACAAATGTACCCTAAATTAAGACAGAGAGACATCTGGGAGGCACAGGCAACTGAAGCATAAGGAAAAAATCAATCTCTCGGTGGAAGGACCTTTTGAGAAGTTACTGGAAAGATCGGTGGTCCTTTTACACAATTTATTTTTCCTGGCATTGTACTAAGCAATGTTGACATTGTTCGAGCAGTTTAGCATTTTTCTTCTTGTTTACTGAGAGGTGGGATTCCTCAGAATGGCACAGAAGCGTTCCAGTCACAGGAAGGGGCACTACTGGAAAACATACATTATTTGGAGTGATAAAAGTTCATACAGAACATGAACACTGCTAGGTACACGGAAACATTGGTTCCTGGGCTCCAGATGAATTGAAATCTTATCTTTGGACCCCACCCCATGGCAGAAGCGCCATAACTTATCTTCCTGTTATTCTTTGTTTTTTCAGTTGCAACAGCTAACATCCAAATCTTGTCAAGACTGGTCTTCCAACTCTAAAGACTGCTTTCACATTATTTCACATTTATTTGTTTACTTACCTCTTTATCCCATCTGTATGTGCATGCAGACATGCTCATGTGTACCACAGGGGGGACCCATTCTCCCCTTCCACCTTGTGGATTCCAGGAATCAAACTCAGGCTGCCAGGCTTGGCAGCAATCCCCTAAGTCATCTCATTCGCCCCAGGCTTTCCTTAAAAAGGGGAGAGGGAGGGTGGATTTCCAGGCATGGATTTTAAAGAAGAAGAAGAGGAGGAAGAGGAGAAGGAGGAGGAGGAAGAGGAAGAGAAGGAGGAAGAGGAGAGGAAGAAGAGAAGTGGAAAGAAAAGAAAACATTAAAGTGTATTTTGTTTTAAGTCAGTTGGGAAGACTCTGGGACTAGAATTTACCAGCCTATAAAACTGCAGGGCAGATGACAATGAATCTATTATTCCCGAAATAAATAAACAGGAATTTCCACATACTAATACAGGATCATGTTTTGTAAAAAGAAGTTGCACAAGCATGCATATATTGAAGTTCTTGGTTATTTGTAGATCAAGAAGAATAATAGAGCTTTTTTAAAATGTATTTGTGAGAGAGACAGAAGGAAGGAGTGAGAAAGGAGGGAAGTTACTGTAACTAAATACCTAAGACAGGCAAAGGTGAGGAGGGAGAAGTGGGGAGGAGGAGGGAAGGAAGGGGGAGAGGAAGGGAAGAAGGGTGGAGAAGGGGAAGAAGGAGGGAGGAGGGTAGAGAAGGAAAGTAAAGAGGAAAGGGGAGAAGGTAGAGAGATTTTTCTGGAGTTGTATGTATTCCACAAAATGATGCTTGAATTCTTCACACAGTCTGCAAAGCCATGCAGGTCTCTCTGATATTGCTTTTCTTCTACTCTACAGGAGGAAGCCACAAACCTTCACAGTTTTCTCTACTAAGGCCTCTTGGTAATTATTTTTCCTGATACTTCTAGGTCAATATTCATAAAGAATGTAATGCATGTGTTATTAGATAGCTGGAAAATAAAAGTCTAACAAGCTTTTGTGTCTTAACTGGCTTTTAAAAATAATACACATAAATTTAAACAAAATGATAAGAACATTTCCTTCTTTAAATATTTGGTTTTTATCTTATGTATATAGGTGTTTTGTCTGCATGTATGTCTGTACACCACATGTGTGCAATGCCTAAGAAGTCCAGAAGATAGCATTAGATCCCCCTGGATATGGAGTTACAGATGTTTGTGAGCCACCATGTAGGTGCTAGGAACTGAACCCAGGTCCCCTTAAAGAGCAACCAATGCTCTTAAATCCTGAGCCATCTCTTTCACCCTTGCGTGTCTTTTGAAGTAGCTGGCTTATTTATTCATGGAAACTAGGAGAGCAGAAACACTTCTCAAACCGGGGAATCCCTGGATGCCACTACCTTCTTTTCCTATTCCACATTGATTTTTTTCTTCTATTGTCTTTTCGTCTGAGCAACCATCCCAAATCTAACTTAGTAATCATGGATTGTTGAAAGAACTTGGCAAGATGTAGCATGGAAACCTCAAATACCTTAAGCTGCTGGGATCCAAGCTCACAGATGTCAAATGTCTGGATACTCTGCCCTCTGAACGCAGATCCACCCTGCAATATGTTTGCAAATTCACCAGAAAAACTTAGCATCTCCGTGCACATCTCAGGAACCCCGGTGCAACCCCATAATTTTACAGAGAATACTTGATAATTATTTCTGCTGACACCTCTAGGCCAACATTTGTGAAGAATCCACCACATGTGTTATTAGACCGCTGGGTGACAACTGTTTAACAAGCATTTGTGTCCTAACTATAGTAGCTGTTTGAAAAAATAATAAACATAAATTGAAGCCAAAGAAAAATAATATGTATAAATATGGTTTTTGTCTGAGTTCCTTGGAGAACAGATTCTGAGACAATGCTTGTATTCATTGGGGTTTCTATTGTTGTGATACTACACACCATGACTAAAGTAACTTGAGAAAGAAACAGTTTATTTCATCCTACAATTTTCAGGTCACAGTCTATCACTGAGGAAAGTCAGAGCAGGAATGCAAGCAAGTAGAGCAGGAACTGATGTGGAGGCCATAGAGGGATGCTGATTACTGGTTTGCTCCTCATGGCTTTCTCAGCCTGGACTACCAGTCCAGGGGTGGTACCTTTGGGCTGGGCTCGCCTGCATCCATCATTAATTAAGCAAAATGCACTATAGGCTCCCCACAGTCTTGTGGCCACATTTTCTTAACTGAGGTTCCTTCTCCCAAAATGACTCTAATTTGCATCAAGTTGATATGAAAATAGCCAACATGATTAACTCCTTGTCAACTTGACACACAGAAACACCTCATTATTAAAACACAACTTTTCCTTTATTGCTTATCCACAAAACCTCATATTGATATCAATATCGCAATATAAAACAATGAAGAATTACAATCCTAAACCCAGAAATTAAAAGGCAAGGAAAATGTATTTATCTGTGTGGCATTACTATAACTACGTACCCAAAACAGGCAAATGTAGTAGAGAAAACAGCATATTTAACTCAGTAGTTCTGGAGTTTCAAAGGCATGGTCCCAGCATTTGCTGGGCTCAGGTGAGGATCTCACAGATGATATCATACAAGAACAATGAGAGAAATAAGAGCAGACTGGAAGAAAGGAAGACCCAAGTTGCACTTCAGTGAATTCTGATTGGGCTCTGCTCTATGCTGTGCTGTATTGTCTAAAACGGTGTACTGGGTTTGTGTCGTGCCCTAGGAGACTCCATTTTTGCAAACAGCTTTTGAGTCCAGTTTGAGGGAGAGAGCTGACTACAGCCCTTGGATGGACCTCTGAACCACACCATCTGTCTGGCGCCACCTGGGCAGCACAGAATGACAAATAACTTAATCCTCACCAAAGAAAAGGAGCCACCCTGTAAGTTCATCAAGGTGAAATGAGTCTGTGCAGGCACAGAAACATATTAAAAATCAGTCAGGGAAGCCAGAACCAAGAACTGGACCCACTGGACCAGGGAAAGAGTGATTTCCTCACCTGGACCCCATAAAGTGGTAGACACCTAGCGTCGTGACAGCACGTCCCCACTGACCTGACATCCAGTGTGCATCGAGGACACGAAGGAAGAGAACACCTGATGATTTCTGGAGCTGCCGTGAGGCTGAGCACCCTGCTACTAAGACTGCCCACCATCTTCCTGTTGGCCCTGGCTCTTTTACCTCACGGCCAACCGGTAGCTTCAACTTGAGGCTTGACTTGAACTCAGCAGCAGTTTCTCTCATCACTGGTCTTGGGTTGTTACTCTATCCATGTAGGTTCTAATTAACATACCATCAGTCCATTTCTGAAACGTTTTGTGCTCTATTGTCTCTTTAACTTGTATTTATTCTATAAACTACACAGACACACACACTGAACAATATATTTATTATGTGCTTTGTGATGTGTGCTATGAGATTTAATATTAGTCATTAAGAAGAACCTGCGTTAGCTCATCCAGCCTACCTTGGCAGCAGCATTATCTGACAAATTGCTGCCATAAAAACTGCTGAGCCTCATGAATTCACAGTTATTCCATGAATTCCAATATTGTGGAAAGACATACACCCTCTCTCTCTCTCTCTCTCTCTCTCTTGCGCGCATGCACACACACACACACACACACATACACACAAACACACCTTTGTCTAGGTTTCTCTCAGAGAGAGCTTACAACAAGAATACACATTTCTCTGTTTAAAAGCTCAATCAGGAGACTCTCCTTCTGTGATATCTCCTGCTCCTGTCAAAGACAGTGAGGCCAGTCTTGATTTTCAATGAACCCACCCTAGTTTTCAGGGGTCACACACTCAACTTTTCTTTTTACTGCCAACTTTTATTGGGTCTCTTCTCTGTGAACACTATGCTAAGAATTCAAACATGGACAAAATTTGATAGCATCTTTGTATTTGCCATGTAATTCTAATAAGTCAAAACTATCTTCTTCCTATTTCTTTTACACTCACGTGGCAAACGTGGCAGCCTTTTAAATTAACAGTCATTCACATCTGTTTACTTACCCATCATTCTGGACAACAGAGATAAAAAAACAAACAAAAAATCAGAACACAGAGAGAGCTTAGCCCTCCAATCCTTCCCTCCAAACCCCTCACGGAGCTTAGAGAGCTTGTGGTAGCCATCTTGTAGTCATGAAGACAGACACTATTCACTAAGATGGAAAACTCAGATGGATGTCCTTGGTCTGTAAAGACTTTCTTGTAACATCCCCAGTGCAGGACATCTATTCCATGGGACTTTTTATTTTTTGAGAAAAATTTAACTCTGGCCTGATTAAGTGCCTGATGTTTGCATTTTAACTTTTGTTTACTAAGTGCTAAAAAGCATTTCTGTTGCATGGCACAGATAAATTTATTAGAAGTATTGAAGATAAAAAATTAAACATTCAGCCGTGTAGTGCACATCTTTAATCCTAGCACTGGAAAGGCAGGGGCAGGCAGATTTCTGAGTTCAAAGCTAGCCTGGTCTAGAGCAAGTTCCAGGACTGCCAAGACTACACAGAGACGCTCTGTACCCCCCAAAAAAATATTCATAATAAAATGTATAGCATGGGGTACTTAGACTATATTCTAATAAGATTGTTCTTGTGGATATGTTCCAAAGTTAACTACAGAATTATCAATATTACTAATGAAGCAAATCATCCAACTTTACAAACATATTCTGAGAAGAAAAGCCCAAGTACAGAGGATTCTACATAAAGGAAGAGATCTGCTACAGACTTTTTAAAATAATGCATCGATAGACAAATCAGTCCAAGAGATTGACAATAGAAAAATAAGTACAGTTATATCAATGCAGAACCTATAAAATAGCTTGGTGGTATGTTATTAGAAAATATGGGGACATAAAATTTGGTGAATCTATTGAAACTACATAAAAATGAATAAAGATGGGAAAGAAATACACAAATAAGGAGTGTTCATTTTAGATACTGGTTTGTTTTCCAAAATTATTTATGACATAATTTATAAGACACTTTAAATGTTAAATACTATTTTTAACAAATACCATGTTCTTTGCAAATGTCCTTTTGTGCCTCTAAACAGGGACAGAAGTATCGCAAACTATGTTTGAAAACTGGACCGGTAAGCAGAGCTATGTTCTTATCTCAAATAAATGACAAAAGGCATTTACTTTGCTATAACGGTGAATTTCCAATATCAGAAAAGCTCAGCATGAACAAAAGGGTTCTTCTCAAGAACAGACATGGACCATAGAACCAAAATCATTAGATACATTTGGGTTTGTCTCTGATTTCCTTGCATATTGTGGACAGTGAGTTTATTTTTAATAATTACAGCTATCTTTTTGCACAAATGGCAATAATAGGATGTCAGAGACAAGAGGGAGCTTGGAGATCATTGGCCAACACGGCTCACTTCACAAATGAAGAACCAGAGGCCTATAGAAGTTTAATGGCTTACCCAAGATTACCCAGGCAGCTGATGGAGAATACAGAACGGAGGTCAACTCTTTTGTCATTCTATTTACTTCCCAGAACAAGAAGTCACTGTATGAGCATCTACTGAATGGCTGCTTGATACCATTGCATGCGTATATGGCTCAATGTAAAGATAAATGATGTGCGTATTCTCCCTTTAGGGATCAGAGTCCTGTGGGTTGAGTGGTAGGGTGAGAATTATAAGACTCTGGCATCAACATGTGTTCTAAGTTCCAAGAGCCTCAGAACACCATCTTGAAAGACCTAACAAGGGACCCTGAAAAACCAAAACAATCTTAGAAGAGATCAAAGTTGAGGTATCATACTTCTATCATATTTTTTTAATTACTATAAAAGTCTGATTATCAAAACAGTATGGGCCCTGCTGAACTACTGGATACTGAAGGATCCTGGGTGAAGAGATTTCACTGTCCTCAGCTGTATATGCACCAGGGACCCAGGCGCCAGTGGACAGTCCATACCTATGTCCACACAGGTGGCTCTGCTTAAAGTCAGTGGGTCAGTCACATCAGAGAACCTCTTCCCTGCTGGCTAGCTTTCACAGTGTTGGAAGATACCCTGCAGGCTGGGGAGAATATTCACACTGCACTTACCCACCAGTGAGCTGTGCATGCTACAATACCAACCTGCCAGGCAGGATATGCCTACCAATGCAATAGAAGCATGGTTATTATAGGGGTAACCAATATCCTCCTGATTAGATTTGAGGCAGGCTCCACAGGAGGAAATTCATACCTGGCACAGAAAACCTGATCTAAACCACTTTTCCCAAGTCATAGGCTATGGGGTAGGGGTAGATGTTTTGCTAGGTGAACATCTTGTCAAACTACCTCCTAATATTAAAGGCCAGGAGTGTGCCGAAAGACTTGTAGGGAGAAGAGATGGCATGGTGAGTGGGAGATGAGGATGAGCAGGGCTATGAATGTGTATGAAGTTATAGAAGAACAAATTTAATAAAAAATAACTACCAATGATGCTGATCAAATCAAAACCATCCTCCTGTCTCCACATTTTACTAGAGCTCTCATGTTCTCAGCGAAATGCTGTTCCCAAGAAAGCTTGGCTTCTGTTTTTAAAAATCAGTGTAGGATTGGCACAGAGGGAGACAGACATACAAATCAGTCAAGTATTTCTGAGAAACAGACCATTGATGAGAGGGTTAAATGGTGCTTGGAAGTCATGAGAAAAAAAACCAGAGCTATTATATGATTCAGCAGCTGTATTTTTACATGCATATCAAAAGACCAAAAGTAGGATTTCAAAAAGGTATGCACACACCCATGCTCACAGCAGCATCCTGTATTTACAAAAGGAGTCAAAAGGCAGGCGCCCTACCAGTATGGAGCAGCAAAGAGTGGTACCTCCGTCTAAGGGAATATTACTCAGTCTTCAACAGGAAAGAATTTCTGACATGTGCTACAGTATGGATAATGCCTTGCAGATGTTGTACTAGTGAAATTAGCCTATCTCAAAAGACAGTATTTCACTTCAATGAGGTAGTAAAGTGATCAAATCCATGCCTTGGGACACATCTGAAACAGAGCTTTAAAAAGAACTGAATGGCAGGAAATCATGACCATAAATTCACACCGGTTTCCGACTCTAAGTCTCAGCTCACAAGCAAGGAAAATATACCCTGCAAAGAAGGCAAGTCCAAATGGCTGGGAGCCTGGCAAGGGCCGTTGCAAGGCAAAGGAAGACGTAATTTCTTGATGGAGTTGTCTGAGTCATGATGCCAATCTCTGTACCAGATTCCACTGGAGCCCACTCTTCCTCCTTCATTACTCAAAGACAATGCAGAATTACAAGGTAGAATTGTTTTTCTTCTTACCAAAGAGTTTTCCACTTTCTGCTTCTCTGAGATCATGGCGTTCCCCAAGGACAAATGTTCATGTTCTCAGGACCAGAGTTTGCTTGTAGCAAAAAAACAGAGTGCTTGGGGCCTGATTCTGTTATTCCTATTCACAGTCCCTCTGGTGAGCCCAGTGCAATCAGCAAAGTACATCCAGGCCAGCCAACCATTAGGGAGCCACAGAAAAGAACATTTCCCCCTTTTGTTTCAAGCCAGCGTGGCCGTTAATTGGACTACGGTCATCTAGCTCTCTTAGTCCAACACTGCATCTGCTGCCAAAGGGTCTTGTAATATTTGCTCGAGCTTCTTTTCAGGTAGTTCCCAGTTGACTCTGCAGTTACAGGATCTTCGTATACTGACCTCTCTCAAAGGAGCACAAGAATTCTTCCGGTCTCCTAGATTCATCTGGGTTCTTCCTATTATCAGTTTAATTCTCTCTCTCTCTCTCTCTCTCTCTCTCTCTCTCTCTCTCTCTTACAAACAAGCCACTTGTTGCATAACAATAGAATCTAAATAGTTGTCAAATGTAATAGGAAAGAATAAAGCACAGGTAATTAATCTGAAACCACAGTGTCAGTGTGGAGCGAGGACAGATGACCATGTTGCCAAACTGGATCCCTTCAATAAGACACAGCTCTGTTTGCTTCCAGAGACCCCTTGGAGGTGGGTGCTGTGAAAACTGTTGCCTAATTGTATCTCTAGGCTGCAAGCAGAATGACCCCTCTGCTGCTGGCCCTCAAACGCCATGTGACTGTGCTTAGCACACACTTTACATAACAATTCTGTCTTCCTTAGCTCACAGTCATAAAATGTTGTTACTTGGTGATCAGGACCCATGGGCCCTGAAATCTCATAACAGCGACAAAGGGCTGTCCTAGCTGGTGCAAAATGGGTATATGTGCCCTGCATTAATTTTTAGTTGATCACAAGCATGAACAGGAAAGGTTTAATATTGAAGAGAAATAGTAGAAGCTCCAGGTTCTTGTGCTCTGCCGAGGAGTTTTATTCGACACTACAATCCATGCATCATCTATGGAAAGTTCTCCACTGTTTTGCTGTTCATCTGCTTCAGTAAGTGTTAATTCCTCCAGGACAACTAGTCCATGGCTCTAGCTCATTACCTGGATACACCTTACAATGATGCCAGTGATCTTGTTGGTGATCCTCCCCATGACCCGTCGCCTGCTTGCTTGGGTAAGTCTTGACGTACATGACTATGGCTTCCTGACTTTTCCTGCGTTGGAGTTTGTAGCAGTTGATTCACCGAATTAGAGAAGTCAGTGTTATTAGCTATCATAACAATCAGGCTCAGTCTACAGGTTAGCCATTTTGAGACATGGGGGTGGGGTGAAGGTTCGCCCCAGCCATTGGCTCACTTATCTCACCCCCAATGGGCATTTAGATTAAACCATGAGCACTCACCCTTTATGCTTTCAATCAGATGGATCCCTGAGCTAGAACATGGATCCTGGATTTAAAGCAGCAAAGTGAGCACAGAAAACCCTGTAACAAAGCCCCACCATGAGAATGTGGTCAAGGGAGGACTAGTTAGCAAAGAGGATGCTGGTTGAGGAAGCCAGATCCCTGGTTCCTACCTTCTAACCAAGCAGCTATACGGCTTCAGGCAAGTGGCCCAACTTAACTAAGCCCTCATTCTCTGATTGGTTCAAAGACGGAACGAGGAATTCTTTAAGGTTCTTTTTTGTTCCAGGAATCTACCCACACGCTCATGCAAGCAGAGCTTATTACACTGAGTGGATGCAGGTCACATCCAACACAAAAGGTAGGCGGGCGATTTGAGAGAAGAAATTTCAATGGGGACAAAGGGAGATAAAAGACATTTGAGAATAACTGCAATTCATTATATACATGTACGAAATTGTCAAGGAGTAATCTTTGTAACAAAAAAGGTGATCTAATAAATATGAATAAGGTGGACACCTGGCTTTAGGGACAAATGGCCACTTTGCCATTTACTTTGTTGTGGGAAAAAGAGAAGAGTCTGTTACCACTTAATTGTGCCGTACCCTTCCTCTAGCTCTCCCCTCTTGTCCCCCTCCTTCCACAAATGGAGATCTCCATCCAGAAAGAAAGGGCCGAGGCAGCATCCTGAGGAGTGCTTTCAGAGGGTGTGACTGCACAGCTCCGTAAAGGCATTAGCCTCTTCCCTTTCTCTCAGGAGCAGATATGGATCCTTCTGACTCTTTTTTTTCAATCACAGAAAGCAATATCATGAGTGAATGTAATACTTTGAACATTTAACTGTTTCCTAGGGATCTCTTCATCAAGTCTCATGGATTGCAGGATTTGGTCACCATGCGCTTACAGGTGTGTTTCCTGCTCTTTTCCTTAATGAAAGTTAAAGACCAATGTCTGAAAGGACAGTGAAAACAAATGCTCCAGATGAACTCTGAAATACAAGGAAGTCTCAGGAAGGGGCATGTGCAGAAAGCTGGAAGCCATGTAGAGACCTGTTTTGCAAGCACCAAGGCTGTCCCATAGACCTGGGTTTTGCTTTGCATCTGTGAGTGCTAACCGTAAAGTGTTCCTCTGACAGTTGGGGAGAGATGGGGAGTTTCTGCCCTTGCCTCTTGTCCTCACATGAAATTCAGTGGCTTGGCTTGGCTGACTAAATTGTTTGTGGTTTTGAAGAGTATTTAAAGAGGTTTAAGAGTTCAGAAGCAAGTAATGAAGGTCACTGAGGGGGAAAAGATTAAAATGGGGGACATGAAAGGAATTAGAGATGTTCGTTGAATTTATAAGGAAAAAGCTAATGGATCACTTAATTACAAGTTTATGGGATTGTCAGGTTTGTGAGATCATGTACACACACATATACACACATACACATACATATACATATACACTTATGTGCATACATATACACAATACATATACACACATACATGCGCATGCATGCAATCTCTGCATTTCCTAATAACATTTTTAAATTAAGAATTTCTTTTGGTTCCAGGAACTCTAATTTGTTCTTTAAGCACATATTCTTAAGAGCCCTCATTATGTTTTTATTAAGATTGTCTTCAGTTCTTACATTAGCCTTGCTTCAAAAGAAAGCTAATCTGATTATTCAGCCTGAGCTCCCCTCTCAAACATCCCTGTCTCTCTGAATGACTGGTGACATTTCTGTGGTATCCTCAGCACTAGGGCACTTAGTTGGCTTCCTCAGAAATAGATAGTCAAGATGGGGGACATCTCTTCCTCCTACTCACCTGCAGGGAGAAAAGGAAGTCTGGTCAAGAGAACAGAATTGTCAGTTTCCATCCTTTTGGTGCCAAGAGTTCTGAATAGACTCTCACAGGCAGCCTCTCTCCAAGCCAGCAGATTCCTTCAGTGCCTAGTGCATAAAACCCCATCGGTTCAGCCTTTACCTAAGCAGATTCTAACCTCCACCCTAGGCCACTGAACAAGGGCCTGGCCTCCTTTGCAGACTCCTGCTTTAGGGATTATCCTGGCTAGAGGGTGACTTTCCACTCCAATGGATAGCTGTTATAAAATGCTGTCTTTTGGGTATAGGATATGCATTGTATCTTGAAATCTGAACATCTATGCTCACCATAT
The DNA here is from genome assembly GCF_004785775.1 of Grammomys surdaster. NCBI lineage: Eukaryota > Metazoa > Chordata > Mammalia > Rodentia > Muridae > Grammomys > Grammomys surdaster. Next base: position 4,434,261 of record NW_021604631.1, read on the forward strand.
AAGAGCCTCATAAGATTGGGCTCACTAACTTTACCTTGCGGTAGGAAAAGTGAGAGGTTAGGAGGATGACCAAGTACCAGGCAGCTCCTGCTGAAGAATCCCTATCCCTGGGGGTTATGTGACAATTGCTGTGGGAGGGAGAGACTCTTTGACTGAATTTCCACTAGCATGTTTCCCCATGCTTTTGTAAATAGCCTCACTTAAACTCATTGGTGGAGTTATTCAGGTTTTTTGGTTGGTTGGTTGGTTTTGCTTTGTTTGGTTTTGTTTGGTTTGGTTGGGTTGGGTTGGGTTTTCCTGTACTGGCAAAGAGACTAAACATTTGCTCACAACTCTTCACGCAATCATAGTTTAATTGATGGCTGTCTATCAATTTCCAGGTTTGGGGTTTGTCCTCCAGGGACTTACCTTCCAAATGCTAAAAACTGGCCATGTTTGCTTTAATGGCTGAGTTGCCTATACAAGAGAGAGAGAGAGAGAGAGAGAGAGAGAGAGAGAGAGAGAGAGAGAGAGAGAGAGAG
>NW_021604631.1:4434791-4441468 GCF_004785775.1 Grammomys surdaster
GAGAGAGAGAGAGAGAGAGAGAGAGAGAGAGAGAGAGAGAGAGAGAGGACAGAGACAGACAGAAAGAGAAGAAAAAAGAAAGAATATGGGAATTTGAATTTGAAATCTGTGCCTAACTTAAATCCTCCCAGCCCCTCAGTGACAATTATTTAACCTGAAGCTAAAGAAGATGTAAATATCAAAAATGAGGAATTCTTGGAAACTGTACTTTATTTGATGGTTTTCTTCTCATTCTGTTTCTGTTCTTCTCTTTTTGCACACTCATTTCCAGCTGATGATTATTGGGCCATTAACTGACTATTCAACTATCCATTTTCTCTGCCTGCCTCATCCCTTTTACTGGATCTGGAGACAGAGCTCAGGACATTGTTCATGCTAGGCAAGGGCTCTGCTGCTGAGCTGTGGCCAATCTTCTTTTTCCAATTCTGTTTTTGTTTGTTTGCTTGTTTGTTGGACTTGTTCATTTGTTTGTTCTGCACACGTAGAGCCATTAACTGAATAGAAATATGACATGCTCAGTAGATGCCTATGCAGGAACTTTACCCTTAACCAAGTTATTCAGACTCTCTTAGAACAGGGCCCAGAAGTTAGTATTCTAAAAACAGTTTTCTAGATAATTCTAGTGAGCAGCCAGTGTATGCCAGTGGTCTGGAAGCTTGCTGGGTTCTCTTGCATACAACTCACTGGACTCTTGAAATGGGATATTGGCTTCTGACAAGAAAAATGGTTCCCTCAAGACCCTTACTACAATATTACATATATTAACACCCTCTGTGAACATATTAACCCTGTAAAGTAGATCTTATTTTTATTCCCCTTTTACATATAAAGGAACTACTATGGAGAAGTTAAGACACTTGCTTGGGGAAGTAAAGACAACATTGCAGAGTTTTAATTCTGGCTGCCTGGGTCCAGGGTTGGTGCTCTGAATACTCTAGACTAGAGTGCCTTTGTCTCTGGGTCCTAACTTTGATTTTTGGAGACCGATTTGTTTCTTTTGGTGTGGAACATATGTATTTAAGAGTTAGAACTGGAAAGGTTGTCACAAATCAACTGTGCTGACAACTGCATTTATAGTGGTATTTCCAATTTCATAGTCCCCTTGTGATGATATCTAATCTGCTGTGTCTCCAGTTGTGTTCTTTGGAGGCAGACGCTGGGCAAAGAAATCAAAATGAAATAGAGCCCTAACAACACCTTGACTGACCCAACGGGGAGCTTTGAAATGAATGTTTCTTAAGCCATTTGTCACACACTGAGATGAAGCTCTCAGCTCAACCACTGGATAGTAGCTAGGACTGCTCCAGTTCCCTTGGGAAAGATAGATAGTAGCTTCTGAGGTAGAACTGGAAACTGTAAGCAGAAGAGGCTGTCTGTCATTCCTTCAGCTTGCAGTTGGATAGGTAGGGAGTGACAGCCCATAGAGAAGCAAATATAAGAGTTAAGTGATACTACAAACATAATGAGGTCTGGAATCAAAGAACTTGGCATTGCAGGTGAGTTAAAAGAAGGAGGAGATAGAAACCATTTAAAAAGACAATGTCAGAGAATTTCTAAAATTAATGAAATGAACAATAAACCAGATAAAGTAAATACAGTGAATATCAAGTTAGCTTAATAAACACACCGCTGATTTTGTTATTGACAAAAGAGATTAGAAAGTTGTCAAAAGAAAAATCCTGATTACTATCAGATAAGAAAGTATCAGAAAATGGGTTCTTCAACAGATAAAATAAAAAGAACCCCAATGGCAGTGGGATCTAGAGAAAACAACTGGGTGACTATTAATCTAAAATTATATACCCAGCAAAACTATCTTTTTTTAAGCATTAGGAAGAGGGCCACCAAGATAGCTCAGTAAGTAAAGGTGCTTGCCACCAAGTCTGACAACCAGATTTCAATCTCTGGGGCCCATATAAGGAAAGAACAAACCCCCACAAGTTGTCCTCTGACCTACACACATACTCTCATGCTATGGCACATTTATGTTCCTTCCTCTAAATATATACATGCACAGAAATATTTAAACTTCCATTGAAGAATTAGGAAGAGCAGAAGCCAGTAATAGACAAATTAAAGCTTAAAATAGAACACTAACTTAACCCTTTTCCTGTACAACTTTAAAAGTGTATCAAAAATCCTGCCACAGCCCCCTAAACTACTGCAATAGCTTCTTTATCTACAAGTTCAATCTTCTCTCTGTGTCTCTGTCTCTCTCTCTCTCTCTCTCTCTCTCTCTCTCTCTCTCTCTCTCTCAATAAGAAGTGGTTAATAAAGATATTTTAACATAGGCTTAAGCAAGAGAGAGAGAATTCGGAGAAAAAGAGACACTCAGAACATAAGACAAACCTGAAAGCAGGAGTGGGCCTTCTCTAGGACACAGTTGCACAAGCACATATCGAAGTATGAGTATAGAGCTCACTCTGCAGGCCTGTTTTCTAGGCTATGAGTACAGGGACATGTTCATTATCCTTCCAGCTATGAGTACAAGCTCCTCAAGGGAGAGTAACCAAGTTCATCAAGTGTCATGCCTTGTAAGCTTTTGAAATGTGAGAGATAGCAGGTAGCTGAGAAGCGCCTTGACATTGTCCTTACCCTGAGTAATACAGCCATGAAGACTCCCTTGTTTTTTTTTTATAACAAAGTGAGCTTTTCATCTTCTGCTTTTCTTCCCCTGCCTCCTCCTTCCCTTCCTTCTCCCCGTCCTTCTCCTCCTGTTTCAAAAGTCAGCGTCTTACAAATTCACATGCTTAACTGCTTTTCCATCTCTTGCTGTAGATGTTACTTTAGCACGTTTTCCAGTGTTGTCTCCTGGCTCACCAGTATTACAGTCATGACCAACAGTTTTGTAATGCACATAAAAATGTTTCGAATTTTCCTGACCAAAGTTATAGCCCTTAATTGTAAATAATAGCTATACTTTAGATATGCTAAGCTCCTTTGCCTTTGTGCACAATCTCAAGAAGCTCTAGAACAATGTAAAAAATTCCTAAGACCATTGTAGGCTAAGGCATGAAGTCAAGATGGACTTTGAGCTATCATGCAAAAGCAGTTATAGCCACTTCCACCACCAACATGTTCCTGTTTCCCAGCAGGCTTACCAGTGCTAGTTATTGGATTTAAATTGTTGCTCTTTGATGAAAATAAAACAATGCCTATGGGTGTTAACTCAGGCAGTGCAACACATCCTTTTCTTCTCGATTGACACACATGATTTGTTTTATTCTTTTTTTTAAATATAATTTATTTATTTTTTTCAAATTGTAATTTATACTCATTCACACAGGGGTTATAAACACAGAAAGGCAGGATGTGGGGAAGGGGATGACACTGGAGTGTGGGTGTTCAAGGAGAATACAGATATCTTTCAGAACAGGGTATCGGCTGGGTAAGGGTTCAGGGGACAGGTGGCTATGGCTCTGCCTGTGATTTGCTTGTCCTTATCTAAATTGGTATGTTTTATTCTTTTAATGCTTATTGAACTTAGGCATCTAAAATTAGAGTGTAATTTTTCTCTCTACGTATACAACATAAGGCCCTTGCAGACACTGACTGTAAGCAGCCTTCTCATTTTTGCGCAATTTCTGTCTAATATTTTAACTGCACAATCAATCCTCATTATTCACAGCTACCATACTTGTGATCTCACCTACTCTCTTAAATTTATGTGTAACAGTCTGTAACCTCTAAGTCAGTCAGGCAACGGGGAGGCAAGGGCGAGCGCTGAGTGAGTCATCTCGGGAGTCCTTGGAGGTTCTTTGAGGGAGGAACCAAAATAGAGCACCATTGAAGCCACCGAAACCTAAGCAAGCAGAACTGGAGTCTGGGCCTAAGACAAAGAGCGGAGTCAAGTCCATGTTAAATTGTTAGGCTCTTTCCAGTTCTCCTGATAACTCACTCCGTTCCAGAATGTCCGCCAACAGTTAAATTCCTACTCTGGCGTTTTCTGTTTTCTTCTAAACAGTTCCTATCCACCTCACTTTATTCTGCTTCTCATTTTTGTTTTTTTGTTTTGTTTTTTTAATTGTTTCTAACCTGGTTAAACTTTCCACTCTCAGTTTGAATTACGCTAATGGGAAATGAACACCTACCTACCAAACACATACTTTAATAACACGAATCATTGTACGTCGTTAATGCTCTTTGGCACTTGTGAATAAACAGTGGTATTCATTCAGTTATTTAAGGAAGATGGAACAAAGAAGAAGCCAAAATGAACCGATGGAGAATAAAAGTAGAACAGAGCAGACATCAGAAAGTAAATTTTAAAAAATTATGTTTTATACACTTAGAATGCACCGCTTCTAAAAAGCAGGACATAATTTCTAGGCCTGAGGAAAAATTGTAAAATAAAAAGAGCTTTGAGTTTTAAAACTATAATGGCACGCAAGGTTACAGTAGAAGAATCGGCAGTTAAGGTAGCAGTCTCTAGTTTAAAAAAATAAAAAGGAGCTATCAGAAGAAAATATTTAAAACTTAAGAACTCTGAAACTAAAAGAATATGAATAAGATAAACATTCAGAAATATTCTAAGAACTAAAAGACAGGTGTCGTCATAAGACGGTACTTAATATATTAAACAGACGCCTTCTATAAGTAAGATCAGCATTTTGTAACTTTTGTGGCAACAGATATAGATGGAAAAGAAGTCTTCAAGAGAAATAATCCAAAAGCATTGGAAGTTGAAAGCTGGTGGGGCAACTTCTACAAAACCCTGAGGGAAGAGTTTCTCACTCAGGTTTCTAGCAGCAGCCGAATCCTCACTTACATAAGAAAGCAGACTAAGATACAGTGAACCTCAGAAGAATCAAGTGCTTAACCAACAACCAGCCTCTTCTTAGGCAACTACTGAAGAAGGTGCCCAGCTAACTAACGTAATAAGCCAAGAGAAAAAAAAAGACACTTGATCCAGATCACATGAACTCCAAGAAAGCAAAATGAGAAAAAAGAAGGCTGGAGAGACAGCTCAGTAGTTAAAAGCACCTGTTCTTCCAGGGGCCCTGAGTTTGGTTCCCAGGGGCCCTGAGTTTGGTTTCCAGTACCCTTATAGCAGCTCAAAGACAAAGGTTCGGTGGCATCTGATGCCTTTTGATGCACACACAAACAAGCAGACAGAATACTTTTAGATAAGTAAAATAAAACAAATACCTAAAAAAATAAAAAAAAAGTAGATCCTTTTTAATGAGAAGAAGTTTTAGGATACCATAGCCAAGAACAGTTAAAAAAAAAATACAGATTCAGGGTGATAACTGTAAAATAAGGTGGAAAGCAAACAGATTGAAGCAGGTGATTAGAAGTTCCTTAGAATAATGCCATAAAGGCAAAAGGGGAATGTTGATAGATTATCTACCTTATTTGAGTATTAAGAATATAATATTGATAGGCATTAACATTGATGAAACAGCCTGTATATATTCTGTGTATTATTTATATTAATATTATAAAGATTGCATAATGAGTACTTTTAATAGTACATATTTGTATGAGACATGCATGTGCACACTACAAAAAAAAATGAGACAATATTTCCACCACTCTGGGCTGTCCATAGAACCTGATGGTAAGAACCTATTACTGACGATGCTTTAGCTGCGGAAAACAGAGAAGTCAAGCTGGGACTGAGCTGGAGGCTTCTTCCTCTCTGCTGCTAGCTTTCATAGTTTCAGAGGATGATATTCAGGCCGCTGAGGGAGAACTCAGCTGTGCCTCACCTCACATGCCACACAACTGAACTGTCAAGTATGACGCACACACAGGTTGCAGTAATGGCACAGCTGTTATAGGAGTAACCAACCACTTCCTGTTTGGATTGGAGGCCTGCTACACAAGAGGAAATACCTTGCCTCATAAACCCAGTCAGAAGCCCATAGCTGGGGATAGCATAGACCGAATAGGGGAAAGATGCTACTGTTGTTCTGTTAGTAGATATGTTATGCTCATCTAACGGCCTTCGAAATATTTATGTGTGTATGTTGGGGCTGCTCTCAGACCTGGTTAGAGAAATCTTGTTTTGCACTGGGCTGCAGCCACCACAGAGATTCATAACTGGTCAAAGTGCAGAGAACATTTGACTGTGAGTACTCAGCTCTAAGTAGGGCATCTGTATCACCTCCTCTAAGTCTCAGGGAACATTGCAGGAGAGGAGACAGAAAGCATGCAAGAGCTGGAGGACGGGAGGAGTACTGTTAAGGAATCCATGCCCACAGGATGGGCATGACCTCTATGCACACACAATCTGTGGTTACCTGCACAAGACCTGTACAAGATGGAGCCTGTGACCAGCCCTTTCCAAAGGGGGTTGGACCTCATGAGACCCTACTTCTTCCTGGGAGCTGTTGGAAGTGAATGGTTTCTAGAGGAGGAGATGTTTTCTTCAGAGGTGCTCATGCAAGAAGTCCTAATTAAGCTCAGTAAGCCACAGGAAGTGGGGCAATGAGTGAGGTGTAAAGTGTATAATAAAAAGCCCTCAGTAAGTCAGCAAAACAAAACAAAAATGACATCAAAGTAGAAAGGGGACTCGATGGGGAGAAGAGGATCAGTGTGAATGGGAGAAGGGTGGGATAAGCGACGGTCATGGGGAGGAATATAAAAATGTGTTGTGGACATTTATGAGATTATCAAGGGAATATAAACCACTTAATATAAGAGTGCCAAGAAAGAAAGGAAGAAAGAAAGAA
>NW_021604631.1:4441568-4469739 GCF_004785775.1 Grammomys surdaster
GAGGGAGGGAGAGAGGGAGGAAGGAAGGAAGGAAGGAAGGAAGGAAGGAAGGAAGGAAGGAAGAAGGAGAAAGAGAGAAAGAAATAAGGAAGGAAAGAAAGAAAGAAAGAAAGAAAGAAAGAAAGAAAGAAAGAAAGAAAGAAAGAAAGAAATTATTAATCCCAGAAAAGTGGAAAATTTATATACAAAAGGAAATTTGATCTTAAAATGCTACACGGCTCAGCAGAAAACATTTCCATCATTGTGTTAATGCCAACTCTCTAGTGGGAAAAACAAGAGAAGAGATATGGACATGTTTCTCTCTGTTGGAAATTATTTGATTCTTATATATTGTAATGCACAAGTACAAGGTTTCAAAATCGGCATCTCAAGTATTTTCTAGAAATGCCGATACATGGCTCAGATATGAGGAGACATTTAAATCGCTTACTTCCAAGTGGGACTTTTTGGGGAAAAGGAACAATGGGCTGTCATTCTTCAACAAAAGCTTATTAGGATTCTAATATTTTAAGGCGCAATAATGTTTTAAATATAACTGTTTTGGAGAGATTCTTTCCTTTCTTCCAGCACATTCCTCCTAGCTCTTTCTCGCTGCCCGTTTAGTGACCCCTGCTCTTCGTGACTGGTTTTCTCTACAGGCTCTCTCTAGTCAAGCCTGAGTCCCCATTCAAGCTCTGATGGACAATGCACAGGACTTTCTATATGGCATTGCAAAGACTGTCCCCACTGCATTTTCTTAGCCTAGCTGTATATATTCGCACTTCAAACCACCTTGAACCATGCTTAGAAAATAAGGTGAGGGGGGTGGGATTTGTGGAGATGGAGCCCATCTTTTCTATCTCTTTGATTCCTAACTCTTCAGGTAGTCTTACATGTATACTTTGTCTTCTGGAGACTTTTTTTAAAAAAAAATCTTCGAGGCATGCGGAAGACTTCTCCCACTCATCAGGAACTGAACTTGACATCTGTTTTCCAGCAGCACTGAAGAGGGCATTAGTTACTGGTAGCACGGATGCCCAAATACTCTTCAGTTAGGAAACATTAAACATTTTGAAACAGAATTCTCAGAGAACAGCACAGCAGCCTCTCTGTCAGCCCTCATGGTATTCCTCAATGGGTATTTTTATCCCTTCCTCTGAAAACAACAGCCTAAAGGGAGGAGGAGAACACATGGCCTTCTCCTGGGGCCAAACTTTGCTTGAGTATTGCCTAGTGATCCAGCAACAGCTGCGCCCGTTGGGGGACAACACCAACTTGTGCCATCTGTGCAGTCCCTCCAAAGGTGAGGCACCTCATGCAACGAGCTTCCCATGTGACAATATGGACAGTTCTACAGGAATTAAAACTCGTGATCTACTAGGGTGATCTACCTTCCTTCTTTTTCTCTGCCCATAAAGGTGACCACCTTTGAAAGGGTCCCAAATCCTGGGTCGAAACCCAGTTCTGAAATTATTTTAGCAAAGGCACATGACAGAATCATCTTCCAAGCAGGTTTGCTTCCTGGATATACACAATTCCATCGGGGACCCATGGGCAGCTAGTGCCTCCTCCTGCCCAGGTGAGACTTGGGTTGATGGAAATTGTTCCAAGGAGAAGTCACATCAGTTGGCTCATGACTCTGCACACATCACTATGTATGTAACTTAATAAGGATCTGTCACATATCTTTGGCTCCTAGTTCCTAAGCTAGCAGAGTGGGTTACATAAAAAAAAAAAAACACCTGGTACCCAACAGGTTCTCAATGACCAGCAGCTGCTGAAAGATGTGTTAGGAAGTCCCTTGCTCCTATGCAACATGAATCACTCACATTCTATTTTTTATTTTATTTTTGCGAAAAGATATTTTTTTCATTTTTATGCCTCCCCATCTGGCCTTGAATTCCCTATCAAGCTAAAGTGGATCTGAATTTCTGATTCTCCTTCTTGCACACGCCTACCCCAAGCACTGGGATTACAGGTGTGTACCACCAGGCCCAGTTTTCAGATTTTTAAAATATAACTTTTTAAGATTCATACATAAAGGGGTCTGGAGAGATGGCTCAGTGGTTAAAAGCACTGACTGCTTTTTCAGAGGTCCTGAGTTCAATTCCCAGAAACCATAAGGTGGTTCATGACCATCTATAATGGGATCCAAAACCCCCTTCTGGTGTGTCTGAAGACAGCAACCGTGTGCTCACATACATAAAATAGATTTAAAGAATCTTTAAAAAAAATCAAAGCAGAATTACTTTAAAAATCATAAATGTTTTATCTCTGGATAGAGGAAAAATAGGCTGCAGACTGGAAGTCCATTTATGTATCATGAAAAGACTTTTTAGACATTTTCCATACTTCACAACCTTTCTGCTCAGGCCCACTCATTTCTTCTCACCCATGGTAAAATCATCCCTCTACCTCTTCTTTGTCCACCACCAATCCAGTCTCTTTCCCTTTGTTTTTATTCTCCTGACCCCTATGCCGAATCAACTGTCACGTAGCCAAAAGGCCATGCATTTAGATGACAGATGAACGAAGAAAGTAACAGAAAGGAACGAGGCACCGACCTCTTGAGAGCTCTGCAGCAGCCTGCTCACTTAACGAGATATGGAACTTCGTACACATCAGGCCGTGCTCCACCAACTGAGCTATGCCCCAGCCTGTCTTCCTGAGATTCAGAGAAAGCTCTGCTCTCTCTGAGTGGAGAAAAATGACTGGATCTAGAGCGCAGGGCAAGGAAGCTCATTCTGCTTGAGTGCACTGACCTTTATCCGCCATTTCATGGGCCTTTCTGGAGCACAAGTCGTGAGGCCTCCTCCCCAGCTGCTCCTATGAGCAAGGCCCATTCCTTTTTGGCTCAGATCCAAAGCATCAGTCTCAAGCCTCCAGACTGGAGAAAAGCAAAATCAAACCCATAGATTCTGGGAATGTAGTTAGGGAATAACTGTAGGAGACAACAAACACAGCAGCCAGACCACACGAATCTCAGGAGAAAACTGATTCTCTGCCACTGGCTGAAAAAAAAATTGCATTTTTCAACATTATATTCCTCCAGTGGAGACTCAGATTTAGCACCACAGAATGAAAAAATCATTGGCCTGAGCCTACTTTTGCTGTTTGGCTAGATAATTAGGGAAAAAATGTCTATACACACACACACATCACACACCACACATACTCCATACCACACAAACAACACACATCACACATCACACATCACACACACACACACACACAAACACACAAACACACACAAAGGTAAATACCTTTGAAATCAGGTTACCAGAAATTAAAGGTTGGGCAACATTTGACTAAGAAAAATATTTATTTGCAAGAAATGGATATACAAATGCATTACAATTTCATTTTCCCCAAACTAAGTACAAGTATACTACAAAGCTTTTTTATTTTATTTTTTATTTTTGGTATTTAATTAGCTATGATGAAGAATAAGAAGGCATAAGACAGTGCAACAGATCAGGTCACAGACTTGCAATGCCCTTGGATTTAAACAACACTGACTTATCTAGAGTCTTTCAAAAGAGAGCAAAGTAGGTTGCCAGTCTAGGCAAGGAAAGCTCACCAATGCCTTTGGCACCTCCCGGGCTCTGCTCTGCTCTGTGTCAGGAGCGTCACCCACAGGGTGCATGATTGTTGGTGTTTCCCACAGATTCATCATGGGCTTCATCTGCGAAGGCCATGAGTGCACAAAAGTCCTGCTTCCACCCTGCTGCTGAGGAGAAGACAGAAGCAGAGATGTGGAGCCTAAACCTGGGTTCCCTTCACCCAGACACAAAGCCTGTGAACCACATTCTCAGAAGATAGGATGAGACAGACACGCAGAGTGAGCCAAAGAGCTGAGCACTGCGTGATCAGGCCACTGCAGTGGGTAGATCTGTTTCTGCTCAGAGAGCCAGAGACATTCTGTGTGTCCTCAGAAAGGACTCCAGAAACTATGTACCTTCCAAGGCATTTACTTCTCCTGGCAATGAGTCACCCTTGCTTTCCATTTCAATCAGGTTCAAAGGCTCGAGGTTTACTTAGAACAATACTCAACACTTTAGAAAAATACTCAGGAAAGACTTCCTTTTAGAAACCAAGAGAAAGTATGGAAGTCCTGAATTTCATGCTGGAACAAACAGCAGTCACTGTTTTTCTCCTAGTGCAGAACGCTGACATCTTGGCCCAGAGGCACGGAATATTAATTTTCAAATGGGATAGTGCCTTTGCATCCAGAAAATGCCCTGTGGTAAGGATTTAGAATGCCTCTAATCCTGCCTGGCCACATTTTTATGTGATTGCACCTCCATCTACAAAATGGGATTTTCCTAATGGATGTAACCCCATTTCTTTACCCCTGATGGGCAAATCTAATAGTGGCTCACTTTGAGGGAACCATCTCTGTGTCTACAGAGAAAACACCCACCCCCAACTTCAACCTAATACTAGATAGTAATATATGACACCGTCCAGGGACAGGGGATTTCTGCATCCTGGATTGAGATACAAGGCACATTGGAGGCATAATTAAGTACCTAGGAGAGAGGGGGAGGGGGAGAGACCTAGCATTAATACTTGGGTCCTCTGAATGGCTACTAAACCTGGTTTTCCAAGTCCCTCTTATTCCCCAAGATTTCCTATGTCTCAGGAAACCTGTTCTTCCTTAGTAAAACCGCAAAAGTCTAAGGAATGAATGAATGAATGAATGAATGAATGAATGAATGAATGAATGAACCAGAATCTGTGTCTGGCTCCTTCCAGCCCCCATCTTACTGCTCTCTCCACTCCCACAACTGCCTTTGTCGGGTGGAAGCAGAACTTATCCTGCTCTGCTCACTGCCTCTGCAGCAAGTGTTGTAATGAAGTGGTTCTCGCTAAGACCCCCACCGTTAATGGCTCCACAGGTCCTGCCAGGCCCGAGTGGGAGGGCCAAGTTCTCATCCCGGCTTCTCAAACACCCGGCTCAGCGGAAACAAATTAGCAACTAAAAGCTTTTTCTCCCATTTCCGCCCCTCCGCGTTGGCAAGGATCTGGCAGAGGTCCACTCCTCAGGTGGGGACAAGATGTCTCCATTTCTCCATGGGGGCTCACGGATACACCTCACAGAGGCACAGGGGCTGGCTCAGAGGCACTTCTTATTCTGTTCTGCTTTTTCTGGGTCTGAGCACACGGGACGTGAGGGGACATGAAGTGCTGCAGAGAATTTTAACAAGACCTGTGGTTAAAACTGATGGACATGAAGAGGAAGCCGTCTGATATCCCTGCTGGTCTGTGGACAACGGTTGCAGGGATGCTGTGGGCATCCAAGAGGAACTGGTGCTTAAGAGGGGGTATCTATCAACCTGGTGTGTGTAGTTTGTAAATAATGCGGCCCCAAATCAGTTTTCCCAACACACAGAATCCTTTCTATGAACTGAATAGTTACCTAATTTTGCCTGCACTGATGTTAGACCCCACCCCCACCTTCTGCCAGGAAGGAGCAACTGAGTTCAGCTGTCAGATTTTTATAGAACACTCTCTTTGCATGAGCCACACCGCGGTCCTGACACTTCAGAGGCTTTTCATCAATGCTGGGGATGACTCCTCCATTTACAGGACCCACTTCCCAGTGTGAAGTCTGGAGCTGTGAAAAGATCCAGGGGGAAGGGTCGAATGGGTCCCTCAGGTCTCATGGAGGGAAAAAAAAACCTGGTTCTCTAAATCTTTGTGAGACATCTCCATCACTAAAGTGATTTTAAAATGGGGGTGGGGGCTGTTTATAAAATAGAAAATACATCCAGCAGAATTTGTTCTGGCTTCTAAGTCTAGCAGTCTTTTTCAAAATTTTTCAAACTTTCAGTTCAAGGCGTTGGGTCAACCACTATTTAAAACCTTCAGATATAACCATAAGGTATTGACTGGTCTGCAGGACACCTCAGTCGGTGAGAAAAAACAATATTCTAGCCTTAAACTTTGAACAAAAAGTGTGCACACATCCACTAACTGCTCCTAATCCACCTGGTCTCGTGCGTCTCTCCTGGATCCCTTGACTCCACGGAGCGTCCCAGAGGGACCACTGGCTTAGTCCCCTTCACTAGCAAGCCAGGAGGAAAGGGCAGAGGTTTTTCTCATAGAGTGGTGGTGTTGGTTGCTGAGAGCTCCTTTAAAGGGCTGTTTGAGTTCTCTGGCTTATGTCCCACGTCTCTTGTTACAGATTCTATTCTGGAAGGCTAATTTCCCAGAGACAGGGGGCCCTGCTGTCTGGAGACAATGGCACCCAAAAGAGTAGGTAGAGAAGAAAATAAAGTCCTCAGAGAACTAAGGATGTAACTGGACATCTCTTCCTCCTCCTCCTCCTCCTCCTCCTCCTCCTCCTCCTCCTCCTCCTCCTCCTCTTCCTACTCCTCCTCTTCTTCCTCCTCCTTCTCTTCCTCTTCTTCCTCCTCTTCCTTTTCCTCTTCCTCATTTTCTTCCTCCTCCTGCATAAATGGGGTCTCGACACAGCTCTTTGGGCACATCAAAAGACCAAGGTTCAGCTCAGCAAATGCACACGTGAGTCTAAAACACCACTTCAGCTCTCTATGGCAAACCCTTCTTCTCTCATCATACGAACACTGCCTAACCCTAGGGTTTTTCCTGCTTAGGTTCTTCAGCATTTTTTAAAGTTTATGCTGTATAAATATCTGGCATTGTAAAGAGAAGAATGGGCTAGGTTCAGGAAGACCAAAGGGAGAAAGAGAGAGAGAGAGAGAGAGAGAGAGAGAGAGAGAGATCATTAGCCACCCTCTTTGTATAGCCCAGGCTATACCCTGTAAGGGAGGGTGACAACCTCTTAAGCAGGAGGGCTGCCAAGATAGCAGTGGCCCTGAGGCAGGTTTTACCCACTACAAGGTGAGCTTGGCCATTTGCCAGCTGGGAACTCACCATGGGAGGGAGGGAGGGAAGGAGGGAGGGAGGGATGGGGGCAAGGAACATTCTCTATGATGTCCTGAGCAGACCAAGTAAGGAGCCGCTCACGGGGCATGATGGCAAACATTAATGACACCAAACCCTATACATGACATAAAATGCAGGGCCATAATCCCCTTTATACAGGCTCTAGTGATCTCAGAGATGATGATGATGATGAGAGAGAAAGAGAGAGAGAGAGAGAGAGAGAGAGAGAGAGAGAGAGGAGAGGGACACAAAAACTACAGGCCTTTTAGCTGCTGCTAAAAATAAAATACAAAGTGTAAGCACATTTCTTACATAAAATCTTTTACAAGCTGGGGTTGGTGGGGGAACACTTTAAAAGAATCTTCTATCTTGTACAATAAAAGAGTAATTTCCATTTCTTTTTTGTATGAAAGAAGAAAGGATTTTTTTAAACTACGATTTGTACTTTTTAATCATTATAAAAAGAAAAAGAGTTTAGGGTTTAGCTATGTCTCTTTGGGTGAGCTGCAAGGTATCGGAACCTGACTGTAAAAGGTGCCACTGTGGATGTAGAGAAATGACCAACTCCAGCCCCGGTTAGTTAAGGCAGGTGGATGGAGGGAAGGAGGGAGGAGGAAGGCGAGGGAGGGGGGTGAGCAAGTGTGCAGGACGAACTAGCAAGGTTGTCAGCAAAGCTTGTTGTCCAGGACAGAGCTTCCCTTCTCTGTGGTGAGAACAGAGAGAGAAAGCCACAGAGCCTCGGGCCTGAGCAAGAAGACGGTATTCCACCATTCCCATATCTTCATCCAACAGGGGACACATGCCTAAGGGAATTCCTCAACAGCGATTACTTTATAGGTCCCCAATTTTAAAAAGAAAAGGAGGAAACAAGACATTAACTACAAAGACCGGGGCCCCAGATCCTGGGGACTCTCCTGTTCCAAAGGCCAACAGAAGGCTTTGCTGGATGGAAGGAGAAATCTTTTTACTATAGTCAGCTGGGAGCTTCAGCAAGCTAATAAATACTATTTACAAATGGGGAGGGGAGGCCAGGGAAACAGAGCTACTGTCCTGTGGGGATGCAGGCTGTGTACGGGTGGGTGTGGGGTATCCTACAAGCAACATAGCAGGCAGGATAGCCTGGAGGGGGAGAGCCTGATGCCTTCAGGAATTGCACTTGCGGCCTGAAAATATGGTGGGAGTCCGGTCTGCCTGTGCAGGCATCCAATAAGGACTCCAGTGTGCAGGATGGAGACAAGACTGGAATGATGCTTTGGTCCTCTCAGTGCGGGCAGGGTCACACCGGAGGCCTAACGAGCAAGAGAGCTCAGGAGTCAGTGCTTTGTCACTCCCTGGCGTGTTTTGTGGCATACGTGTGGCTAGAGTCTGGGGTCTCAACTGAACAGGAGTCATGTCTTCTTCAGAGGAGTCACGCCTCACGAGGAAGAATCAGGCAGTATCTTCTTGGCACTATTGGTGGAAACAAGCCTGCTCGTTCCACCCCTACCTCACCCTTAAAATAATGTCCAATGGCAGTAAGAGAAAGGGATGGGGAGGTGCTAGCTCCCTTGTGTGGAGAGCCACGGGGACATACAAGCAGAAACCCCTGGGCTGGCCTCCCGTCTCAAGCTGTAACACTAGTCCATATCCTCCTGGCAATCCAGTGGTGAAGGGGGAACTTAAGAGCAGGGCAGACTGGGGATGCTCAGATGGAGAAGAAGAGGGTGGAGATCTCCTTAGAAGGTGGCGTTCACTCTCCTCTCCAGTTCTACAACCTTGAGTGTTTCATTCCCTTCCAGTTGGCTGGTGACCCTGAGAAGGCATCAAACGGAGAGGAAGAGTATTAGCCACCAGCTTTTGCCCGAATTCTCAGACTCCATAACATGATTCAATTCTAGTCATGTGGGCTGACCCTGACAGAGTCTTTTAAATGCCTTATGGTAGTTCTTGGCTCCCTGGATCTCCCACTAGTCACCTGCTTACCCCCACGTCCCAATCTTTATCTGGGCACAGAGGAGACCTACGGTAGTTTGAAGCTGACTTATTTTAAATTGCTTTTAATGGCTGTTAACTGTATATTAATGACTTCAGTGCTTTAAGTTATGGATTGGGAGAAAGAAGGGTAAGGGCTGACATCTGCTCTAGAATTAAGAATCCAGACAATGATTTTTTTTTTAATGACTCGACTTAAGATATCCCAGAATATATGCTATAAAATAAACACAAGATCAACTTGTATGTCAGCTCACTAAGTCTCCCAGAATTACAATGGGGGTCAGGGAAGCTTTAGTACTTAAGGAGACACAGCAGTAAACAGAGGGAGGGGTCAGGATGGGCTTCCAAACCCTGAGCTGGGACAGCAGACTGTGCTGAGAGCCACTTGTCACCTAGCAGCTCAGTCTCCAGGGGCTTCCAGTATTGGCTCCAGGTTCTCTCCACAATGGGAATAAATGAAGGCTATTCACCATAGGATTCTTACAAGATTTGTTGATAACATATTTGGGCATGGTTAGCACTACTGTTAAACATGTACATGTCATGTATACATATGAAAGTACATATGATTATGAACTCTGTTGCAAAGCATTGGGAGAGAAGCGAGGTGGAGTCTTCACTAGGTATCCCGGAGCAGCCTCGTTTCTGAGCCTCCAAGAGCACAGATTAGCTACCTCATCAGCTTCCCCATACATCACCCAGAGGGAGCACGTGCACTTCCTATGCTGGTCAGCGACCCCCACAAGTGCTCCCTACAACAACTACCCTAAGATCGCATCAGCCACGATGTCTTAGAAAGGATCCCTCCCCTCCCCGTCAGCTATCTGAGAGGAACACCTTGTGCAGACTTGGAGCCTAATAGGAATGATTTTCCACGAGGAAAAAAAAATTCTCGCAGTTTCGCCAGCGCTGTCCCTCTCTATATACATATAAATGTACACAGG
This sequence comes from Grammomys surdaster, assembly GCF_004785775.1. NCBI lineage: Eukaryota > Metazoa > Chordata > Mammalia > Rodentia > Muridae > Grammomys > Grammomys surdaster. The sequence continues at coordinate 4,451,378 of NW_021604631.1, forward strand.
CTAAGCGTCCCTCATCCTCAGACTAAAACTCTGAGCTGCTCTAAGAACTAAAACTTTGTCACCTAACATAGATAAATGACATGTTTAGACTTGGGTCTCATTATGTATGTGCAACTATTCTAACACCTGGAAACTATTCCAACATCTCTGGTCCCAAGCATTTCACACGAAGGGCACTTCATCTGCAGTTACAGCCAACTGTTGTGCACTCACACATAAACCATCACTTATACTGATACCTAGCATAGCATTATTGTACTCTCTAGTTAGAAGGAAACTACAGAGTTGGACTGAAGGCGCATTTGCAGAACAAGCTCTCTATGTCACCGAGTGTTCTTTGGAAATAGGGTCTCATGTAGCCCAGGCTAACTAACGGTGAACTCACTATGAAGCTGAGGCTGGCCTTGAATTCCTGGTTTTCCTGCCTCCTCTTGCCAAGTGCTAGGATGAAAGGTATGTGCTACCACATATGGCCAGTCTGTGGCTATGAGAGAGAAACAGAGTTAGTGGCTGAGGGGACTCATATTCCCCCCTGCTCTTTGGGGCCATCACTGCCATCTCTGGGCTGATGATGTGGAGACTAGATTAGCTCATCCTAGACCTTTTCCTTGCTAACAGGCATCCTCAGACTCTTCCCAGTGCCAGTGCTTAAGGTGGGTCTCAAGAGGGCCTCTGGGAGAGTGTCCACCCTCCTGCCGGGCCGATCCATACTCCATCATCAACTGCTAGGTCTGTACCTACAGGACTCACAGGTGCTGCTGAAGCTCCAACAGGACTGACTTCTCCAAGCTGGTCTCATTGGAGATAATGAAATGAGGAAGATCCACCTCTGGCAGGGCCTCAAGCCCAGAGGACGCCCTGAGCAGAGAGGAGCCTCTGTCCCAGCCCCCGAGCTCCGCAGCTGAGGCTGGGCTGGACGACTCTTCCAGGGGAGAATGTTCCTCATAGATCAGCAGGTTCCTTGATCTCACTGAAGGAAGAATAGAGCAATGGATATTAGCAAAATACCACGAGGCCCACACATGCCCTTTACTCCAAGTGCCCAAGGCCGGTCGGTGACAGATGACAATCGACACACTCTCATCTCCTGGGATGGAGTGCCAGCTGGGTTTGGCTTTCTGCAATGGCTTCAGGTTTCAGAGCTTATGCATCAAAAAAATTATTCCAATTCTACAGGCTGGAAGAACATTAAAGCAAATAAACATAAGCCAACTTCCACCCTCTCTGCCTTTAAGTAAAACTTCTCTCACCCCTATCTGTAACTGTCCCAGGGAGAACAATTCAAAGAAGGTGGGGGGTTAAATACTTGGAGCTGTTAAAACCTAGCTGAATGAGGAGGCATCTCCAGAAAGCAGGTCTTAGAATCTGCAGAGACAGCACAAAGCCAACCCAACAAGTCAGAGGGGGTTGACAACCTCTGTTGCGTTATGGGAGAGTCACATAGATGACTCTGTAGCCATTTTCCCGGATATAGAAACTGTGCTCCCCTTAACCTACAAAAGTTAAAGCTACTTCCCTAGGGACAGAAAATCCCCAAGAAGCCACTGAAATTATCTGAAAAGAATATCATTGCATCACCTGTCTGGCCTGGATATACCTAACTGCTGAAATCCAGACATTTTGAGAATGATGAAATTGTCCCTTCCTTAAATCCGGTGCCTTCTAACTCTGTGTGTGGTGTGACTAACACGCTGTGCCACTCTGTACATTCCCTCCTTGTCACCCTCTGTTTTCTAAATACTCAGAAGATATTGTTGGTCAAGGTGAGAACACTATATGCTGCCTAGCGAATGCCTGAGCATCCAAAGTCTTGAGCCTAAGACAGACAAGTTCTTTAATTTCGTTGCAGACTCTTCCTGCAACAGCATATAATTCCACTCAGGGAGTCAGAGACTGAGATATCAGAGCAAGCGTAATGTCCTCCTCACTCTCTGGTCTTCCAAGATCCACATCACCCTCCCCACCCCAAATCAGAACTCAAGGGGGGGGGTGTCAGAGCTTATCATAGAACAAGTCTGGAGCAGTAGGTACTTCTAAGAACTCTCTGTGGAATTCTTGAGAATCCCTGGTGTTACACAGGGAGTCCAGTGGCCACTCTCAGAACACCCCACCTGCAAACAGAGACACTCTACTTTCACACATCGGATGAGATCCCTTGCAAAGGGCTTGGAAAACCAAGTAGGCAAACATAACAAAGTGGTGACTTACCCACGGAGGCTGTGTATGGCTCTGACAGGGGATGCTGGCTGGGCAGAGCCATCTTGGTTGCAGAAGGATAAGGCCCATAGCCTTGAAAGAAGCTGCCAAATGCAACAGCAAAGCAAAGCACAACGACCTGGAGGTGAGGAAAGAACATGGGGAGCTATAGACCCCAGGCGGTGGGGAGAACTTTGGGAACATGCCACCTGGGATCACGGGACAAGAAAGAGCAACAATCTGTCAGGGGTCAGGTCATACTCTCAGTCATGTCCTTGAAATGACATGCGGAGAGGAAGCCTTGGAACAGGATGCATGATCTCTCTGGCTTCATTCATTTTTAGTATTTTCAAGGTAGAGGAGTCTAGAAAGAGGGGACTTGCCAGAGGAAGTCCTTTTGGGAAACTCACCATGAGGCAGGTGCCAGTCTGTGTGCCAGCTAACTTGCAGGTTCGAGAGACCTTCCCCATCACCAAAGTCTGAAGCTTCTGAAGTTGCTGAAGGAGGGTCCTGCCAAGATGATAAGTCAGGAAGGGGCACGTGAGATCGAGATGCTCTGAAGGACCCTCCTGCAGGAGTCATGGTGGCTTCACACCTGTGACTGAGCAGGGTCTGGTAGTACTCTTTCCTTAAAGGGAAGAGAACTGCACCTGGGGGAGTGTCCCTGAGGACTACACCTGCTGGCAGCATCATTGCAGAACCCCCTGAAGCTTCAGAGTCCTCCTGGACAACAGCTCTGCAGCCTGTCCTGCAGCCTGTAGCTGTTCTGGGCAACAGCGGAGCCCCCAATAAACCCTGACAGGCAGAAACGTGTCTGTCAGCTAATGAGCAAAGAAGGACACTCTGGTTGGATGACTAGCAAACTTTAAAGTTACTGTATCCCCTCTCTCCAAGTTCCTAGGTTCAGACTGAAGCTGTACTAAAATGGTAAGAGACAGGGGTTGTGGGGTGGGTAGCCTTGAGAATGGAGTTTTAATAACAGGATCAGTGCCCGTACAAGGGGCTCAAAGTACAGTTCTTCAGCTCTCCTACACGAGAACACGGCTTCTTTCTATGCACCGAAAGGCAGCCTTTAGCAGACACCAAGTCTGCCAGCACCTTGATCTTGGCTGCCTCAGCCTACAGAGCAGTAAGAAATAAACCCCTGTTGTTTCCGAGCCACTCCTTTTATGGTATTGTGTTACAGCAGTCTGAACAGACTAGGGCAGTGGTAATCACGAGGAGGCTCATTTCACCAAGAGATGAGAGCCACTAATCTATAAAAACAAAAACAAGATAAGGAGGAAAAACAAAGGCTGGCAGAGAAGAATTGCAGGAGGGGCCGGAGGTGGAGGCAGGACTGGAAATGGCCAGTCCATCAGTGAATTTCTACAGAGCACAGAGCACTCTGCAGAGGAAGGGAGGGAGAAGGAAAGAGGGTGAGAGGGAAAGGGGGATTTTATTCCCCAAATAGGACAACCGTGGATGTTCAGAGATGAGTACAGCAGTAAATGCTCTGTGTAATATCAAGACATTGTCTGTGAACTTCTCTGCAAATCCTAAACCAAGAATGGCAAGACACAGCAGGGGTCTGGCAGCACATCCTCCCGGATTAGAGTGTCTCCCGGGAATCCAGTGTGACCAGCAGAAAGCACCGGAACCCGCCTCATCCTTATCAGCTCTGCTCAAGGCCATCGTCCATGACAAAATGGAGAGGTTTTATGAGAAAATATGGTCCCCTGAGTATCCAAGATTTTCAGAAAAATATATGCCACGATGTAGTGTTTGAAAGCCAGGCAAGAAGAATTCTGGGATTTCCTCATAGCTTGTTTCCCATCACAGCCTATCCCCTATATGCTTTTCAAATGATGAAAACACACACACGCTTTTCTGAGGTTTGTCATTCTGTCCTGGCCAGTATCAAAGACAAGAGTTCTCTTAGTCTAAGTAAATCAACGGTAGGCTGGCTTTAAAGCGGTTTTCTTTTCTGCAGTGTCAGTGGTGCTGGAATTGTTGAAAGAATTTGAACAGTCCTCAGCACACATGGTAGAGGCTTTGTAAACTCAAAAACAAAAACAAAAACAAAAAAACCTCCCTGTGGTCCTGTCTACTCTGTGTTTTTGCCTTGTGGAAAAATCTTAGGATAGTAAAATGATATTTACTATGGAAGGCTACTGTACTTAGTCATACTTTTCATTTTGGTTATATAAAAGCATGACCAGATGGGGTTAGACATGACCTGTGTTTATTTCTCAAAGTAGGATTTGCTTGAAAAGCACACTGCATGTTGCTAAAGGTGACGAAATGCTGATAGCACAGTTATTTTAAATTCCACTTTAAAAGTTCATAACCAACAGTTCCTGTGTGGCAGAACTTTCATCTATCATTGAATTTACTCTCTCTCCTACCTAAACTTCCTCAGAACGCCTCTGCACTACCCTCTGACACAAACCCCACCGCAGCACCAAATGCTGAGTGATTGATTGCCTGGCCTCTGGCTCAGTAGAGCTCATTTTACAGACTTGTGATTCTGCCAGCCATAGCATGTGTGGGATAGACTGTCACCAGTAATGCCAACCCCGAGTCCCTCGTGAGGTTCTCCCTCAAGTCCTGAGACATCTATACAAACAAGTCCACAGACAGGGCCACTTCTTCCAAGGCATCAATCCTAAGGTCTTGGCAACCTGCTAAACTATAGCAGGGACCTTGCTGCTTCCAGTGTTGGCTGACGCTTTCACGGGGTGCCCCAACACTGCCTTGATCATTCTTGTGCCAGGATACAAGCTCAGCTGTGATCTACACAGGGGTGGCTATCCCTTCCTCTGCAGAGTGCTCTGTATAAATTTGTGCTTACCAACGGATGGACTGGCCATTTCCAGTCATGCCACCACCTCCAGCCCCTCCTGCAATTGTTCTCTGCCGGCCTTTGTTTTTCTCCTTGTTTCTGTTTTTATAGATCAGTGCCTCTCATCTTTTGGTGAAATGAGCCTCCTTCAGCTGGAAAGACCCTTCCCAAGCTGTACCAATGCCATCTGCTTTGATCCAACATCTTCTGGTGTTTCGGAAGCAAAATCATCCTGGGTATTTTCTTTGCCTACTTATCATCAAACATTCTGCACTTCCTCTCTGCCCACCCATGGTCCCTGCCCAGCTTCCACATTCTTGTGAACTGCTGAGAGAACAGATTCCCCAGGACAACAGAAATACTCCTCCCTTCCAATATCTAGTTGAGACTATTGGGATTAGCATCCGATTTCCAAAGACAAATATTCTCCCAGGTCCCCCCGAAAAGGGACTTTAAGCAAAGAAGACATCCCTAAAGCCCCTTGGAAGAATGAGTGCCACAAGTTCCAAGCCAGACCTCCTAAACAACCCTCCCTGTTACAGGTGCCAAACACTTTAAGTTGAAGCCCGGCTGGAGGAAGCCAGGAAGGCTAAGCTCACTGACTGGAAGGTCTTCACTTGGCATCTGTCAGCTTATTCTTTACAGACTCAAAGATGATCACACACTGAGTCACCGCTGAAGTGAAACTGGTCATTTAATGGGTCCTGATTTCTAACAGCTCATACCCTAGCCCTTTAAGATGAGCAAACACTGTAGTTTCAAAGACATGCTTTTAGTTTGGAATTCTGGCAGAAGGCAAGAGATTGATGACGTGCAGTTTGCTGCTGTTTTTCCTTGTGTGTGTGTGTGTGTGTGTGTGTGTGTGTGTGTGTGTACAAGCAACACTCCAAAAACCCCACCAGTCTGCAACCCTGAAGCATCCTGACAGGGAAAGGCAGACTAACTCATCCAACTCAAGAATTTGCATAGGTTCCTGAGCCAATATCGTCTGGGGAATATGTGTAGAATCCTACAAAAAAAAAATCATTCGCCACCCCAAGAGAATGAACAATGAGTGAGTTCTAGGAACTGACTGTGCATCAGTAATGAGTACTTGCCTCAGAGACCATAACTAGTGAACCACTGGGCCAAGGTGTCAATCCAAACCACCCAACTCTATAGTTTGCATACTTTCCAATATGTACAACACAGTCCCTTATTCAACACCCTAATAAAAGTCACAGTAAAAATACTTTTGAATTAACATCTAGTCACATTAATGTGATATAGACAACAGCCTAACATATCATGGAGTGATATGTGCACCGTTAGACACAAAATGTCACTACTACAAATAACCACAGAAGGGAGAACTATACAAGGACCCAGATGAAAATAAAGGGCCATGGTAACAGCCAGTCCAATAGCAGTGAGGTTTGTACCAGCTAATGTTCAATAATAATGGCGCAAATATATGCATAGGGATACATGTGTGCATGTGTGTACACATGCATGTGAGCGTATGCTCATGTGTACCACTGTGTATATGTGTATGTGTATATATGTATGACGTGTGTGTATATGTGTATGTGGATTTATGTGGGTACACATGCATATTTGTGTACATGTGTATCTGTGTGTGTATATGTGTACACATGAACATGTGTGTACCTATGTGCACACATGTGGGTATTTGTGTATGTGTGTCTGTGTGGATACATGTATATGTGTGTGTGTATATGTATGTATAACTGTGCATATGTGTACCTATGTAGAAGAGTAAATATGTGTATGTACATTTATGCATGTATATTTAGTACCTATGTGTATATGTATGTACCTGTGTGACTATGTGCACATATGCATATATGTATGTATCTGTGTGTACATGTGTATTTGTATATGTTTGTATGTATATGTGCATGGTATACATATATACACACATACATACATACCTGTGTACATATATGTATATCTGCATATGTGTATATATATGGGTATATATGTGCATGTGTATCTGCATATGGGTATGCATATGTGTGATTGTATATATGCATACGTGTATATAAGTATGCAAATGTGTGTATGTATGTGTATGCATGTATGTACGTGTATATGTATGTATGTGTATGATGAAAATAGAAAGGGGCCCATGAGAGGGGAGAGAATGTAATGAATACAGGTGACTGGAGAGCAGAAGACGATGGAAAACACTGGTTGAAGAGAACAAAGAAGAAGCAAGTACAATGAGGTATGTATGGAAAAGACACCATGGCACCCATTACTTTTTACACTAATTTAAAAACACTCATAAACAATGCAAGAACATAAACCCCTTGGGGATCATCTAGGGGTGTACTAAAAACAGTGCAAATGATAGACAGAGAAGCTCAGATGAGCCCTGCACAACATGAGGTGTCAGGAAGTCAAACTCAGGATTTATTGAGATAAATGGAAAAAATGAGACCTGTTCCTCTCTCAGATGCCAAGTAGACGGATGGCTTTAGTGATGCTTAGCGGGTACGTGAGTGTCAGGATAAGAAGACTGGCTGTGAATACAGAGGAGCCCGAGTTTAGACCTCACCATGACAACTCTGTGCCTCTAATCAAGTTACTTAAGTTGTGTGCTTCAGCAGCTAAGCAAAGCTAGCTTCCTAAACCACATCAGCTAACAGGATCATGGAAGATTCACTCTGCCTGGGGAATCTGGTTTGCTAAAGCAAATGCATCTCTGAAAGGTGCCGCTGTGTCTTCAGTGGCTGGCGGATGAAGAGAGCTTCTTTCGCGGGAAGGCCTCAGAATGAATACATTATTCTGAGGTGATGAGGCACACTCTGTGATGCCACAAGGACAGCTGTCACCAAGTGCAGCACTGAAAACTTGGATGACAGCAGTCAGCCAACCAGCCTGCAGGACTGGATGTAAGGAAAGCTATCAAGTAAACAGAAATACTAGAGCTAGAGAAACATCTATAAACAACCCAGGGATGCCTCCAAAACGCCATTGCTATTGTATTTTGAACCTTCGGTGAGAAAGGCCAATTACTGCTTAATGAATTCTTGGGCTTTTGGGATCAAGGTCTTAATTTAGAGGGAGAAACACTCTTAACATACATTTTTATCTGGGCCAAAAGATTTTTCACAACTTGTTAAACTGGAGTGTCCAGCTCGATTGAAAATGAAGATTCTTATCCTAAGGTGAAGTGTAAAAATAAACTTAGTGGCTTATCTTCATATATATCCTGACAAAAAAAAAGGAGTCAAGGGGCGCTACAGCCTTGACCCAAATAAAACATTACCCTGAATCCCACACAGCACATAAACAAACAAACAAACAAACAAACAAACCAAAACCCGAGAAGAGCATTCAAAAGCTTTAAGAGTACAAGACACAATCTTGCAGGAACTGGAAAGTACATCAATGGCCTGGTATGTTATCTTTATATTTGGCTTAATTTTGTTTTCTTCTATACCCTTTATTTCCAAGATAGAGAGGGAGCAATAGAATGTGAGAAAGACATACAGCTAGTATAGGTAAGTCTTTGAACAGTCAAGAAATTCATTTCCCATTCGAGTCAGAAATCAGGAAAAAGAATACACTGATAGTTCTCAGTTATGAGGTGGGAGATTCACCTCATAGCCTCCAGATGACGTACACACCTCCCATTAGATCTCATAGCATACCTTACTAGAAATTTAATTCAATGGGTCATGGGGTGCGTGGACGTGTGTGTGTGTGTGTGTGTGTGTGTATGCACGTGTGAGCAACTCTCTAGGTGAATCAGCCTCCTTCAGAAAATAATAAAAACATTTTTTTGTTTTTTTACATCCTTATGAATACCTAGAGAGATGCTTTCCAGAATCCAAGTCATGAAATCTTTGTGAGACATGAGATCAGTTGGGTTGTAACTACTGTATCATTTTAATACAATGAAATCAAACAGAAAATATAGTATCAGGGAATAACTGACAGCAACTAACAGTAATGGATAAGATATACACATTAGTTAGCTATGGCATATGTACATATATGTTTGTGTGATGTGCCTGCCATAGGTGAAATATGTTTGGCCTAATGCTGCTTGTGTACAATGTTAATTTTGGCTCCCAAAACTGCTTACACGAGTGTCTACACATTAAGACACTGAGGGACCCTGTCCCCAGCTGGTTCTGACTGGTAAATAAAGATGGCTGGGCAGGGCATGCAGAGGTGGGACTTTTAGGATTCTCGGGCTTGGGACAGATAGGAGTAAGAGAAGGAGGCAGATTCACCATGACTCAGAGGCAGAGGGATTTGGCAGAGGGATTTGGCAGAGGGATTTGGCAGAGGGATTTGGTTTAGGAGCCACAGAAGAAAAATCATCCAAAATGTAGGTGGAGGGGGAAAGCAGCCCTATGGGGGGAACTGTCCAGAAGATAACAGGGCAACAAAGATAAAACATAAAATCAGAAGGTGTTAAGCCAGGAGCACCAGAGGGAAATATACGCTAGCTGTGGGAAGGGTTAGAAGTAACCCGCCTTGAGCTGGCCAAGGTATATCAATCACCTGGTGTGTGTGTCTGTGGTGGGTGCAGCATACATGCCACGGGCAGGGAGCTCAGAGTGGGTTAACTAATTTGCTGCTACAAATGGCACCCAACGTGGGGCAAGAACTCACTTAGGAAAATTATTTTGAGATTCTCAGATAAAATACACACACACATACACCATGATGTTAGATTAAGATTTGGGGAGAATTGGCTTCTTAACAGGCTACAAAATTTGCTGAGCCACATAGAGATTTCTTCCAATGGTTCAAAATGATACAAAGACCTTGAGCTCAGAGATGCTGGGAGCCCCTTCTAAACAAAGAGGCTGGCTGCTCAGAGAAAGACAGAGACAGACAAACAGACAGACAACAGAAGCTGCCTGCTGCCCATGACTAGATAAATAGAGATATATAAAATTTGATTTAATTGTTTTTAAGGATAGAAGGGAGTATAATGGTAGATGATAGAGTACTTTATCTAATTGACAAATATGATAGACTAAATGCTAATTATATATACTTTATAATTTACATAATTGTTATGGTCATGCTCAATTTATGTCTGAGAGAAGAGTTCTTGTTTTTTGTTTTCTGTTTTGTTTTTTGTGTTTTTGTTTTTTAATTTGGAAAGAAAGGGTTAGATGTTGGGAATTGGTCCTAATGCTTTGTCTTAATTTGGCTCCCAAAATGAGGAATATTCATGTCCAAAAGCTGATGGTCCCTGTCTCCAATTGGTTTTTGATTGATCAATAAAGAGCCAACAGCCAGTGGTTGAACAGGATTAAAAAAGGTGTGACTTCTATGTTCCCAGGGGAAGGAGGAAGGGGGGTCTGCCATGAGGAGTTAGACTGACCACATCAGGAAGGAAGAGGAGGGAAAGATAGTTGAAATGTAGTATAAATGGAAAGCAAGGGAGGGCGTATCCAGAAGGTAAGAGGGCAACAAAGATAAAATGTAGATTAGGAGGGTATTAATTTAGGTATACCGGAGGGGAGTGTTTGCTAGCTTCGGGAAGGTTTAAAGGTGCCCAGCCATTGAGCTAAATCAAGACATATCAAAATTAACTGGTGTATGTGTGTGTCTTTCATTCTCAAAATCCAGAGAGCTCCTGAGCAGGCGCCAAGACTCTTAACTAATTCCCACAACAGTAAGTAATATAAAACATGAAGAGATTTTACAAAGAAAAAGTCTCAGTGTACCTAAACTAGTGAGTGCACACACACATGCTTGTGCACACACGCACACTCTATAGCAATGAATCAGGGCCTCAGTGGAACAGATAAGCACCCGAGCCCCTTTAGAGCACAGCCCGCCTGCAGTCATTCACGTGTTGCCCTCCCCACACCACCTCCATCCAGTCATGCAGAGCTAATGTCTGGCAAAGTCTGAGCTCCAGAGAAGGAATCCAAAGGCCAAGGCATCTACCCCATCGGGTGGGGAGATGGCAGGGTGCAACATTAACAATTAGAAATTCCATCAAGGTCTTTCATAAGGATCCTGAACTATCCTGAAATATCTTACACACTAAGTTTGACAACTACAGCTAATGCTCTTAAATGTTAATACTTTACATTCTTCTGCTTTTTAAAAGCCTGTTGTGAGGCTCCGGCCTAAAGAAAGAAGAGAATGTCGTGGTAGGGAATACTAATGTCTCCTTTTCTTTCTGAGTGAATTATTTTTTAAAAATTATTTTTTACTTTATGTGTATGGATATTTTGCCTCTACTTCTTGTTGTGAATCACATATGTGCGGTGCCTGTGAAGGCCAGGAAAGGACATTGGATCGCCTGAATCTAGAGTTACAGGTGGTTGTGAGTCATCATGTGGGTGCTGGGAATCGAACCTATGTCCTCTAGAAGAGCACTCAGTGCTCTTAACTCCTGAGTCAGCTTTCTAGTCTTCTTTCTGAGGGATTTCTATATTATAAGACATTTGTTTTTCAAGTACCAGAGAGCGTTTCTGAATTATAATATTACCTACTGCTCCAGGACAGCCCAGGGAAAAGAGAATTTTAGAATATTTACCAGGTCTATGAGATTCCTTAATTCATCACTAAGGCACAATAAAATGCCTGTCTGATCTCTCTGGGGGCTCTGTGGTAGAGCTCTCAACAACTCTTTGAAGTCTGAGATATTTCCATATGAAAAGAAAATATGGTACACACAACAGAGGATGTAGATACCGGAGAAATGAAAAGTGAATTAAGCCAAGATGAAAGTCTAGAGAAATGCTACTTGGGTAATTTCTCTGTCCTCACTGGCTTCTTTATATATGGCAGTGGGTGGGCTCAGTCAGTACCTGGTCAAAAAGAGATGAGAGGAACTTAGACACAGAAGACACAATAGAGTATAGGGAGGGATATCAAAGATAGTGCAAACTAACACAGCTTTGTAGCCTCAACAGACACCCCTGGAAAGCAAGGACCCAGGCAAACCCTGCAGATTTAACTGAAAAGACCTGTGATAGGAATTCTCTTTTGTTTTGTTTTTCAAGATATGCTTTCTCTGTGTATCCCTGGCTGTCCTGGAATTCACTTTGTAGACCAGGTTGGCCTTGAACCCAGAGATCCGCCTTCCTCTGCCTCCTGAGTACTGGGATTAAAGGCTTGTGCTATCATCATTCAGCTTGTGTTAGGGGTTCTTATATAGAGTTTAAAGACCATGAGAAGTAGACTTAGAGAATTCACTAAAGGAAGGTTAAAGAGTAAAATAGGGTGATTCTCGATGCTGATCAAATACTTATCCCCAACTCCCATGGCCTGAGGGAAGGGTCCTAAACATCCCATAAGTCTGAAGGCTCTTTCTTGAAGTACTCTAAACTGGGCCAACTCTGTCTATAAGGCACTGTCAATGCTTACCTGACCCTGACTATAAGGAACTATCAATGCCCACTCCTCACGGTTTTCTCTATACCGTGTGACTGGAATTTTTTAACTCCTAGATTGTCATCCCAGTATCCTAAATCTAGACCCGGGCTGAGCCTGCTTCCCTTCTCTCTCCACCCTGGACTCTACCCCACAGAACAGCATGGGGAAAGGACAGTACTCGAGTATCCTGAAGAGACATCAGACATATAAGTCAACCTTCAATGCCAACTTGACTAGAGCCACTTAGGAGACACACATCTAGGGGTGTTGAGAAGTCTTCCCAGAGAGGTTTAAGTGGAGTGAGAAGATCCACCCTGAATGTGGGTGGTACCAGTCCGTGAGCCACAGTCGAAGGCTGAAGGAAAGAGGGAGAAGCAGAAGACAGCAGAGAGCCACCTGTCTCACCCTCCCACTGCATCTTCTTCCTGTTCGATTGTATTGTCTCAGACCATGAGCCAAAATAAAACCTCCTTTTGGAAAATTCTTTCGTCAGATATTTTGTTACAGCCAAGAAAAGCAACTCCTTCTGGAAGGGACCAGGTGCTGTTCTCTGGCCATGCCAGGACCGGAAGGCCTATCTCCCTTTTCACATGGGCTGGTTCTCAGGCTGATTATGAAACAAGCAACCTAACATCAGAAGTAATCACTACCTCTGTGCAGAAAAGCAGGCTTATTTACAACTTGCTAGAGAAGGAAGGACTCCTCAAGTCCCATGTCCTTCTTAGCCCTAGGCGCTGGGAGTGCAGTGCTCACCTGGATCTTTTCTGGAACGTGATAGCAAAAAGAACTAATATGGATGTGTCAGTGGTCACAGTGCCTGTTAGGCTGGGCAGAACAAAGTCCTCTGTCTTGGACTTGGGAACCTCGGATCTTCTATAAGAAGATAAAATGAAATCTCAGGCCTAACACTGTGAAGGTACTCCCTCAACCTCTCTCCTATCTCCCTCTGCTCCTACCTACCCGCCCCCTACACCTGCCTCGGCTCCAATACACACCCATACAGCCTTCACAAAGACCCCATTGGCCTCAGGAGTCCACTGGTCCCCTAGTTTACCCATCAGAGAACAGACATGGGGTAGAAGTCCACATAGACCCTGGACATGGGTTAAGAGTATCTGGACAGAGAATTCCAAGACCCCGGGTACCTGCAGAGTGAGAGCTCTGGGGAGACACATCCTTATGGTCTTGATGACTATTCAGCCCATGAGAAGGTGTGGCTAGAAGGGGAAAGCCAAGTCCTCTAAAGCAGAGACCTTCTTGGCCAGGTGTAAAGTTGCCCCATGCTGGGTGAACGAGAGGGCAGCACAGCAGCAGGGAGGGGCAGGTAGAGATCAGGATAAACATCAAGTGACTGAATTCCAGTCCCCTTTCTACTTTCAATTACTTTTATGACTTTAACCTCACCGGACCTTATATTGATTAGCAGGAGAACAAGTTCTCTAAGATGCAATTTAAGACCAAGTTCCTAAGACTCTAAAAATCAGGGCAGGAGGAGAGAGACTGAATCCCACAGCCTTTTAGAGACAGATCAAAACAAGTGGTAAATGATACAAACACCTTCCTGTAACGGGTGGTGTGGTAGATGTGCATCACTTAGGCGAAGTGGCTGTGGAGATGAAGAACAGGATGTCTCAGGAGTGAGACGAGGGCGGGCCTTCCTGAGAAGGCTTGCGTCCTGAGAGCCTGCATCCTGAGAGAAGTCTCCAGCAGCCTCGGCTCGCACTGCTAAGAGTGAATACACTTGCTGATTGAGGGTCCCCTGGGACACCATCTCACTTCCCTCTTCATATCCTTGATGGCATGCAATTAGTGGATCATCTTAGTGATGGCGCCGTGAAGGGACACTTCTACCATGTGTCTGTCAGCTCTGGAGCAAGATGGAAAAGAGATCTCTGCCCCCCACCTGGCTGGCCCTACCCAGTGTCTTGAGGTCAGAAATAGGGGTCCTTTCCTCTAGAAACCAATAACATGCCAGGAGTCTCTTGCTGAATTTAGTGCAAACCAGTCCAGAATGGTCCTCCTCATCTGGGTATCTGGGCTAGGAGGGGTAAATAGAGTCCAGACTGGTCCTCCTCATCTGGGTATCTGGGCTAGGAGGCGTAAATAGAGTCCAGACTGGTCCTCCTCATCTGGGTATCTTGGCTAGGAGAGGCATTGTTCTCCTCTAGTGATGAATGCTCACACATTGTGTCACACTATCTGCACTGAGGGGCCTCTCCATCTCCCACCCACATCTTGCAATCCAGGTCCCCATCCACATTTGTCATCTGTTTTGACTTCTGTCCAGCTGCCTCCAAAGGACATCGGTAGGAGAAGCATCAACAGTAGCACAAACACAGCTGTGTGTTCCTTTGGTCTAGGCCTGTGCTCAGTTGAAACACCATGTGATATGACTATGGGCCCAGAAGCTTCCCCTGCCACCTGCTCCTCTGCAGCTGGTGCTGGGGGCCGGGGTTATTAGTGTTTACACCATAGTCATTTTGGTTACTGTGGTCTTCTGAACAAGGTCCTTGCAAGAAACAGGAAAAGGAAGGTAGAAGAGAAGAGATGGGAAGGCATCCCCACCTCTCCCAGATCATGCTTCAGTAAGAACAGTTCATCTGTGTATCCGCCTCTTAAGCCAGAATACACGCAATATGGGTCCTGACTATGATGATCAGGATCTCCCGGGTAAAAGCATCTGTGGGAAGATTATAAGGAGTCAGGTACCAGCTATCCCCACCAATAAAGGCCATCCAGAAGTGGGAGAGCAGCGCAGAGGCCCAGAAGGGAACCCATGGAGGCTCTTGGCAGTCAAGAGGCTCACAAACTGGGGACAACCAGCATGGTTCCCTGTTTTAGAAGTGAAAGAAGCTAGTCAGAGACAAAAAAAAAAAAAATACTGAGGCATTGCTTACATATGGGATGATCTATAAAAAGTTACAACTGAGAAACAAGAATGCAAAATTGGTTCACAGGGCTGGGGGACTGGGGAAGTAGGGAGATGTTCGACCAGTGTATGCTGTTCAGTGAAAAGGTTTTAATTAAAAAATATGTATCACACGCAGACAAACATATGAATGATCCCAGAAAGTAATGATAGATCCAAATCAAAGAATTTTGAGGTCTACATATGTATTCTATATATGGTGTGTGTGTGTGTGTGTGTAGGGCAGAGGTGTCATCCTCAGAAGATGCCCACCTTGCTTTTTAAGACAAGCTTTCACTAGTCTAAAGCTCATCAACTAGGCTAGGCTGACTGGTCAGTGAGCCCAGGGACCCATCTGTCTCCTGCTTCCTACTAGTGGGATTATAGACATACAGCACCGCATGGGTTCAAGCCCAAGGGCATAGGGCCTACTATGCAAGCATGAAGAGTTTGGACGGCTGGTGCTCCTTTAAAAGAGGTGTGGCCATATGCATATGTTCTAGGTAGCTCAGCCCTGGAGTTGGGAGTGATGGGGAAACAGAGACAAGCAGATCCTGAGGGCTCCCTGAACAGTCAGTCAGTCTATAGAAATGTCAAGTCTGCAGGGTCGATTCAGTAGGAGTCGACACTGTTTCAACAAAGAGGAGGAGAACAATAGACAAGATATGGATTTCAGTGGCTGGCCTCCATTCCTTCCTCAGCCACAGGCATGCACATGCATTAAATCCTCCACAACGTTATTAAATATAAATACCCTGCTAATAACTGAAGAAGAAATGATTGGAGTCTATAGATCTGTTTCTAAATTCCTAATGCATGGATCTACTAGGTAATTATTAGAAACTGATGATAACCAGAAAAATGAGCGTCTATATACCTCCTGAGGAGGATGAGGGGACCCTAAGAGGAATTCATTAAAAACTCAAAAATAAAGCAAAGCATTCTGCAGTAAACACAGGACTGTTTAACAGGCACCACAGGCACACAGGACTTGGAAGCCAGTGGGATGACTGGCTAGGCTCTGTACTAAGAAATACAGACATGGAAGAGCATCTGTATGTTAAAGATAAGGCCCTCAATGGACACCTTAATGCTAAAGATAAGAAGGCTCACAATGGACGCCCCGTCAGTTTGAACCTTTGGATGTTTGGATAACTGACTTAAGCCAACAAGCCAAAAATTTAAAAAAAAGTTACAGTCTGGTTGTAGGGGTGTACACCTGGAATCCCAGCACTTGGGAGGTGGAAACAGGGAGAAATTTTTAAATGTTCATGATAATCAAGGAATAAATACACAAAGTCAAGTGCCACCAGATGGGGAGGGAAGGAGACCTCTTCCCAGGCCAGGTGGCCTGTGAGTCCTCTTCCTCAACAGGCTCCTTCTTGGTCTCAGCACAGCCCCGCTGAGGCTTTGCTGCACCCGTGTGGCCAACAGGAAGCCTAACAGCAGAGCCAGGATACAAACTGAAAGAGTATTTGGGCTTCCTCCTGCCTCTTCCCCAGCTTAGGGCCAAATAAGTCTGTTCCTACTTGGAATCACAGAGCATCCACTGCAGCAAGCGAAGGGCTGGGGAACAAATGCTAAGGAAGTGGCTGAGATGTGGGATCTAGAGAACCAAAAAAGCCATGAAGTCACCTCTGGTCAGAAGGTAGGCAGATGGAGATGGGGACCAGAAAAAGATGGGAGAAGGGCAGGGAAGAGCAGCAAAACTGGAGTCCTACAGTGGAAGGAAGGTCCTTCAGGTGGAGGTGGGGAGCGAGGATGTCACCAGGAGGGAGAGGTGACAAGATCCTGCCTGAGGACACAGCAGTCAGGCAAAGGGGACCTGATCCCCTCCGTGAGTGCCCTTCCAGATTACCAAGATAGAATCTAGCTGATGCCCACAGACAACACTTGATGTTCTCAACCTGCTCTTGTAGCAATAAACCACAGAGGCACAGGACTCGGGCTTCACATGTAGAAGTCGCTGTTGAAAGCATGTGGAGAGATTTAATCAGCCCTCCTGTAACCTTTGACATTTTCTTATTTGGCATTAATGCTGACCCCCCGAAACGACTGATTCACATTTTTCTTAGCTCCAAATGAAGTTAGTTTTTTCTGCTTAATACTGGACCTACAATTCACTGGACCTACACTTCACTAAGGGTGACAGGATCCCCTGACTAATGGCATTTTCAGAGCACAGATGAGTACCATATGAGTCCATGAACACACACTCTGAGTCAAACGTGAAGTGTCTTATCATATCCTAACCCCTTACTCCTGAACCAAAGTTAAACCCAGTAGGATCTTTCTCTATTGAAATTCACAGGCTTGAACTGGTGAGTGATCCTGGGCAGATGCCCTAGCGTCCCTGGGTCCAGGGTCCTTGTCTGTGTAATAGGGATAATCTCACTCCATCTCTTGAGAACGAGTGTTTAAGATCTACAATGTGACCAAAGCAGTAATGGACATAGAAAACGGCAAAAGAGTTAATCAGTTCAGAGCCACAGCTAATGTTGCAAAATGGGACTGAAATGTGAGTCACTAATTTTTTAAAAGCAGGCTTACAAAAACACGGCTGTCTTTTTAAACTAATAAGCATGATCACAACTAGGATTAGCTAACACTGCATTCCACTGCCTCCCTGCCCTGCCTTAAAACTCATTTTCAGGAGAATCAGACTTAGGGACTTTATTTATTCTGCTCTAAGCCCCCTTTTAAGCATTTCTTCATTAATCTGTTTGTTGTGATTCTGAGGATTGAACCTAGGACTTTGTGCATGTTCAGCAAGGACTTCCTATGACTGAGCCACACTCCCAGCCCAATCCTTTTTAACCTCCTCATAATAGTCTTTGTTATGGCCATCTTCCACACCAACCATTAAAAAGTAAAGAACATGTATGTGGTTTATGTGTATATGTCTATGTATGGGGGAGCCCATGAAGCAGGAACAAGTAGGTGGTGGCTAGCTACTTAAGAATCCTAGTTGGTAGAACCCCTATCCCTCCACTTTGGACATGGACTATATGACCCTTGCCATTGGACTATGACCCCTGCCATTGGACTATGACCCCTGCCATT
>NW_021604631.1:4469749-4489251 GCF_004785775.1 Grammomys surdaster
CCATTGGACTATGACCCCTGCCATTGGACTATGACCCCTGCCATTGGGCTATGACCCCTGCCATTGGGCTATGACCCCTGCCATTGGGCTATGACCCCTGCCATTGGGCTATGACCCTGCCATTGGACTATGACCCTGCCATTGGACTATGACCCTGCCATTGGACTATGGTCCCTTCCTCTGGCCACACTCACCTATTGGTGTTCTCCAGCACCTCCACCTTCTTCCGAAGCTCCAAGTTCTCAGTTGAACAAGACTCTACTCTGTGGAGAGAGCAGAAAGAAAGACACTCAGCTACTCTCCACAGGGCAACCGCTCAGTCAGGGGCTTTTGGCGTCACAGAGAAAGAAGTGGGGTGGCCAGTGAGGAAGAACTGAGGCAGCTTGAATAGAGAGACAGTGAGGGTCCACAGGGACAACACGGCAGGCCGGGGCTCCCTTCAGAAAGTAGCTCAGGCGGGACACACATAAACCCCATCAGGCACCTCCATCAGGTTCCCCATCTCTTCCTGCTACACTCATTCCTCACTAGACCACAGGCTGTACAGTCACCAGGGAGCTGTACTACTGGCCACATCTGATACAAAGCTTGGAGCTTGGTTAAAAGGCAGGCAGGACCAGAACCCATGGCAGTGATGTGCTGAATTGCACACGCCCAGAGAGACAGAGAAGAGAGATCCATAGAAATAACTTTGATTGTGGATATCTTTAGGACACAATGAAACAAACACAAGAAAACAGGAGTCCTTAATGCTACATTGCCTATGCCCAAACCAGCTCATAGACGGACAACTTTCCGTAGAAGCTTCTAGAACTAGTTAGAAGCCAGCCAGTGCTTTACCTCACATGTGCAAATGAGAAAGACTCATGGGTGGGTTTTCCAGGGCCTCCTTCCTATCTGGAGAACTACTTTCTAAGGCTGGTAGAGTTGGTCCTCAATTCAAACGGCTCTCTGAGCCCTCAGGACATTCCAGGGCTTTCAAAAGAACAAAGGTTGCCTTCACGTGTGTTTGCAAAAATTCTGTCTGCCCACAGCATGCATTACAGAGTACAGGAAATACCAGAGTCTTATTTGTATCATTTGAGGTCAGTGGGAACTGGTTAAACAGCACTGCTCATGTAGGCTGAAGCTGGGCATCTCTTCTGAGGAGTTGCAAGAAAGTCAAAGTCTAACGCTTGCTCAAGAAGCCTGGAAGCACTCAAGATCTCAAGACTGCGGTCAGAAAGCTGGGATTCAACATAGTTATAAGCAGTTCCTTCAATATGACCACTAGGGGGCAGACAAACACTGCCGATGCACTGGGAGGGGCCAAACTGAGCCCCTCTCACCCGGCTTGATGAATGTGACCTAATAAACAACAACCAGCCAACGAGCAGGCTTACTTTTTCTCCAGGCTGTCCATGTATTCTTTCTTCTTTCTCCTGCTTTCTTGGGCAGAAATCTGTGAAATAAGGAGATGAATTTCTATTTTTGAAAGTAAACCGAGAATGAATGGAAGGAACGTGGGAGGCCATCTGCACAGGGGTCAGCCAAGCCGGCCTCACTTATGTGGCCAGCCTTGCTTTGTTTAAAGTGTAGACTCCCCCCAACTTATCACCAACTCTGTTTCTGGCCCAGACAGATCCTCCCAATCCGCCGACAAACTCCTGGGTCACAGACTGATGGTTGAAATAGTTCAGAAAAATGATGTCAGCTCCCTGGACTTCAGCTGGCTCAATTATATATAAAAATCAGCCAGCTGGGCTTGGGTATGTATAAACTGTCTGCTGGCTCTGCATGAGGGTGAGGAGGTGTGACTGGTTCTTTCTCTTCTGCTCTCTCTGCCTTCCTCTCCTGTTCCCTTTGTCACAGCTCTGAAGTCAACAGAGACTAGGTGGCTACTGAACTTCATTTTTATCACAGACCACTAGCAAAAAAAAAAAAAAAAAAAAAAAAAAAAAACTTTAAAGTAACACCACATAAAACTGTATTTGCTTATAAATTACATATAGTAATGAGAAGAAAATATTATATACATCAGAAAAATCGAAAGGCTGAGATTTTTAAAAAGAAGGATAAAGAGAGATCCTTGTATCTCCTCCTGCCTCTGAACAGGCTATCATGCAACAAGGAGTCTACATACTGGTGTGAGTTCACATGCATGGTGGGCAGACGCTGTCTACGCTCCTCACCTGACTACAGGAAGTCCCGCTATGGGCCTCGGGGATGGGGGCTTGAGGGCTCAGTTCTCCTGTCTGCCGCAGAAATGCCTAGGGTGGAACAGCTCACCTTATTTTTGATCTTTCTCCGGATTTTCTTCAGGGCCTTCTCCTCAGATTTTGTCAGGGGCAGCTTGGTAGGAATGGGATAGCCCTCGGCAATCAAGGTCCTCTTCTCTTCCTCTGTCAGGACCAGTGGGCCCGATCCCTGCAGCTTCTGGGCAGACCAGGGAGCACAGAAAGGTCAGAGAGGAGGTACTGAAAAGTGACCTCGACTCGGAGCATGGAGAGTCACGGTGCAGAGAAAGGGAGCCTCTGAGGCTTTGGGTCAGACATAGGTGCTCTGAAGTAAAAGCAAAGATAGAGAAGGTGTGCCCGTGTGGGTGTTTATCTTTTTATTTACTTATTTATGTGTGTGTGGCATGTACATATTCATGCGTGTATGTATGTACATATGTGTGTATTCATGTATATATGTATTCATGTGTGTATGTATTCATATGCATATCTACATATGTACGTATATATTCATGTATATATGTGTGGTGCATGCATGTAGAATACATGTGTATGTGCCCGTGCACATATATGGAGGCATCTTCTACTCCTCCCTGCTTTTTTAGTGAGGTCGGATCTCCCACTAAACAAGAAGCTTGTTTTCTTCACCTAGGTTGGCTAACCAGTAGCTCTCGGGATCTACAAGCCCCAAACGCAAGTCTTCATGCTTGCAGGGCAAACATTCTGACCCACTGAACCACTTCCCCAGTATCCCATATGGGTGTTTTAAATCCCATAATTCTCAATCAAAGGGAAAACTACAGAGGCCTCCATCCAGTTTCTCCCAGGGAACACCCCACTATCTAGCACACACAGAGTAACCGTATAGAGTTCACACTGAGTATCCCTGGAGGCTTAGGGGTAATGGAAAATTCCCTGAGAGTTCAGCTTATTCAAGACGTGTATTGTTCTCCTACTGAAGGGCTGATTTTATGATCAGCTTTCTCCACAGTTTCTCTTCCCCTCCACTTAGAACCAAGGGGCTTGAAGTCCCTTAGCTGTAACACACCAGCAGGCATTTTCCATGGGAGTTCAGGCTTCCGAGAGTCCTATGCTGCCCGTCAGCAATAAAGATGAGAACCACAGTCTGTTGCCTTTAGCTCAGAACACAGTGACGTGTTTATATTAGTCACACACGCTGACTCACTAGTGTGTAATCTCCATGCTCCCTGCCACAGAGGACTGAAAACAAAACCCATCTCTGGAGTGGCCTAGCATCAAGACAGTAGGACTGGAGTTTTAGCCATGAGACCGTGAGGGCAGTTCAAGGCTGAGCTGAGATGTTGACTGGAGAAGCCTTCAACTTTTAGAGAAAGAGAGCCCTTGTGAGTTTATGGGGTGAGAGGAGGCATAGAGGAGGAGATGAGACTCGGATGCTGCTTTCTGGAGACGTGACGATCAACAAGGACGAGGCAGACAATCCGAGCAAAGGTCACTGCTGTACTCAGATGAGTAACAGGAGACGTCCCTGCCCAGAGCAGGTGAGCTCAGGAGGCTGAGACAGCAAACGGGAAACTGCTTAATACAAGCAGAGGTACTGGGGCTCCAGGGGCCTATAGACATCAGGGAGATGCTAACAGGAACATGGGGTGGAGATGCAGACACAGAACATGAATCTACACAGTGAAATCCAGGTTCAAATAGGGAAGGCAGGAATGGCAAGTGAAGGCCTTCGTTCTCAGTGACGGCGACATGTCGTTAAGATCTAGAACATATGGGGGCAAGTGAATCTTCTCAAAACTATCTAAATTATGCTGATAGATGGTCCTATTTCTTCTTAAACTATTTCATTTATATTTGCTAGTCATATACATTGCACGCATGAACTTCTCAAAGAATAAAATACTGTGTTTAAAATTTGTTATTCGTGATAGTATAGTTTTAAAAAACCTGCTTGTAACTCTGAAGACTTCATAGACATCAGATTCCCTCTTTAGAACAATCAAATGTGAATTCTCTACCCCTCCTTTTTACCTGTCTGTGGGACGAACGACGACCTGGGATTTTGTCATAGTATCTTGGGTTGAGATTCCCCACCCCCCAACCCCTGAAACACAAAGATTAAACTATGTTTTTGAGCTTTTGACATCAAAGCCCTTACTTAATCTCAGAGAGGCTTTCTTTTCAAATTTCACCCAAGAATGCTTATCTAAAAGATGAAAGGCATTTCCTAGAGCCCATTAAGTAAGGATCTTCTACATTAATGGCAAATGTTTGTGGTATAACTTTGAGGGGGAAAAGAACTGAAATGTATGCCTGAGGCTTCCAGCCCTGGAAAATAAACACAGAGATAAGAACTGGATCTGCATTTGAAGAGAGTTCCTGAGATTTGTAGGCGGGTCTTCCTAAACATATTCTTTAGGGTTCCTACAATACTGCTTTGGTCCTATGGCTTGAATCCAGTCTGTCCCCACATGGAGGTCTGGTCTCCATAAGGAAGTGTGGGTGTGAAGAATACAATCAATACCCTTTTGCAGGAGTGAGTTGGGTCTCACAGGACCAGGATTAGTTACCATGGGGGTGTGCTGCTACACAGCCTCCCTGCCTCCTTTGCATGTGTCCTTCCCACTACCTGCTTCTTCCTTCTGTGTCTGCCATGCACGGAGCATCCTCTCCAGAAGCTAAGTAGACGCAGGTACCATGCTCTAGAACTTCACCACCTCCAGGACCATGCACCAAAACAAACATCTTTCCTTCCTAACTTACTCAAGTCTTGGGTATTTTGTTACGGCCACATAGCAAGAACAGAGACTTCTAACCATTGAACAAAAATTTCATTACAATGATGAAAAATTAGACTGAGAGGATCCCTGCCCACTCCCAGAAGGGCCACCCGGATACTTACATGTGGAGCTGTGAGGAGAGGAGATGTGGACAAGGCAGAGGGGCCCCGGGGCATGGCTCTGGCAGGGCTGTGGGCCTGAGACAGGCTGAAGGGATGCAGGCGTGGGTTGGGGCTCAAGCTGCCCTCAGAGTCACTGCTGTGACTACTGGGCGGTGTCGGTGGTAAGTGCAGCTGATCCACGGAGGCTGCGGACAAAGAGAGCTCATGTCAGCCACCACAGAAGAGTAGCTCAAGACTCAGGGGCAAGTTAAACACACAACATGTGTCTCCACACTGGGAGCTTTGGGGTAGGTGCAGAGAGTAGGAACTCTTCCTGGGCTGACCTAGAAAGTTTTAGGACTGGAAGTAGTGAGGGGAGGAGAACCAGGTGCAGAACAGTGTACCCAGTAGTCCTCTTGTCGTATGGAAAGGGAGACAGAAGGTGAGCATAGAGTTACACTTACTAGTCCCTGCACAAAACTACCCTGGGCAGTCATGCGCATGCAACACTAACATAAGAATGACCCAAGGGGTGGCCTGGGATTCTGGGGACTTCTGACATGCTATTGACAAGACTTTACTGTGTTTCTTTATCGTTCTACTTTTGCAACGTATTTTGAGACAGGTTCTCATGTATCCAAGTCTGGCTTTGAAGTCTGGATAGCTGAGGATGGCCTCGAACTTGTAGTTCTCTTGTCCCAACCTCTGTGATGCTGAGATTGAACGTGGGTCCCACCATGCCGGGTTTAACATGGTACTAAGAGTGGGATGGAGGGCTTCTTGCATGCTGTGCAAACACTCTTATCAACTGAGCTACACCCAATGTCCCTCTGTATTCTTTTCAGATAGTTTATACAGGTTGATATGCAAATCGTGTTAGTACAGTGCAGTTTTGTTTTTTTTTTTTTTAACAGTCTTTTAGGAAACTGCCAACCTGAGGGCTCTCGTGGAATTCTTGGAGAAAAGCCCCCTTTGTTTCTGGAGGAATGTGGCTGTTGGGGCCTGCAGGCAGGAGGCCAGGCATTCTTCATTCAGAAACCCTACATCCACCATTAGATAGATAAGTAGTCACAGGAAAAAGAAAGGAGGTACAAAATGCTTTCTCCCCTAAAGCCTTTCTTCATGGTCCATGACTGGGGCTGAGGGCACCCAATAGGCATCCAGCTACCACCTCCAGTTGGAATGAGCTTCTAAAGGGAGATCATTACCTGGGGTCCACCTGCACAAAGACCCTGTGGGTTCCCTCTTTCTTTTTTCAGGACAGATTTTTCTGTTCTGCCAGCCACTGCTGCTGAGGGAGACTAAGTTTGAGAGTCCGCCGTCCCAGCTTCACACAGCATTTCTGGATCCACAGGACAATCGCATGCTTTACAAACCTGAGTAGCTCAGGGGTAGGCTGAGGATGCCCCTTTAACACATCATGTGCTTGGCTAGGAAGTTGGTATGTCTTATTATTAGCCCAGGTTTCCCCTATGCTGTGAGTATATGACACTGTAGGTTAAAACCAAAATCCAGAAAAAGAAAAGAAAAAACCTCAGGAATCAGATTTCCCTACTTGAAAGTCCAGCTGAACTCCCAAGGACACCAAAAGTTTCTCTGCCTCCAGGTCTGGCAAAGGCTACGCTAAGCTTTTCTCCTTTCTAAGCAGCGGGTAGCCCACAAGAGAGAAGCAGACAGGAAAAGCCAGCCCTTCTGGCCACAGGTGCCTCAGGATCAGATTTCTAAACATCATTTGAAATGCTGTTCTTAAGCTGCAGAAGGAGCCGGGGACAGCAGGCTACTCTGCCCAGAAACTCTGATGTACATGGGATATTCAATGTCTTTATCTGTCTCTATCCAGGATAATGAGGAAGGATTGCCACTTCTCCTCCGGTGACCCGAGATCCTGACGCCACTATGGGGTTCTATTGTTGGGGCTGGGACACTTTCTGAACCACATCACAACATACTAAAAAGAACAAGATACATTTGTTGGTGGTAAGCAGCCGTAAAGATGAAAGAAATTGCTTGGAAGCAGACGTTAAGGCTCAAAAATATGAATGTGGACTGCTCACTGCCAAGAAGCAAAGGCTCAAGACAGACGCAGGTGGATAATATCACCTTTTAAGTCCTTTACAGATAGTAAAGGGCTAACCCTGAGTCAATGGTCTCAGATCCAGCCCTGAATCTGGTCATAAAGGAACGAAGGTAAATGATACACTCTCATGCTCACACCGTGTGTGCCCCTTTGCACACTACCACATGCGTTCTCTGTAATTGTGTACACTGACTTCACTGTTGATCATGGGATGAACTGTACATGTAAACATGTGTTGAACATGTAAATAAAGGGAAGGTGTAGCACCAACAGACACAGAATTAAGAAGTATGGACTCCACGTTCTGTATAAATAAGATACCGAGAATGTCCTGTGTGCTCCTGAGATGGAGAGACTGTGTCCAGCATTCCAACTTGGTCTCACAGGAGAACACAGAGGCGGAAGGCAAAAAAGAAAAATAAAAAAAGACGTAGAGAATGAACAAAGAGTAAACTCCAAGAGTGGCATGGTCAGGTTCTAAATGAATGACAAGAAGCCGAGAGAGGTATATCACCATCAGAACCATGGAAAAGAGCTCAGCACAACCGTCACTCAAATAAAGCAGCTAAGAGCACACCCTGGCTGGGTAGACCCATGACAACTTCATTGACAGAGGGTTAAAACTCAGGTTTTATTTAAGCCAGTGCCATTGTGGTCTGCTGTGTATCTGCGTGGGGTGATGGTGGGTTCACACCAGGAGGGCATAAGGACAAGGGAGTCTCACCAACCGCACACACATCTCAGCAGTCAAGATGGGTCTCAAACCCATCCTTGGTAAGCATCAAACCACACCAATGCTTAGCTGAAAATAAAGGAGATGTAAGGAAATCATTTTATTAGGTAACTGCTTAAATTTCAAAATATTGTCTTGGAATGTTAAGAACAGAATTATTCCATACAGCCAGTTACCTTTATCATCCTACACTCCACAGTGCTCCCTTGTCTTTAGACGGAGCACCTGGAGTGTGGGAAGGGCAGGAGATGAGCTCACCTTCTTTCGGAGAGAAGTTTAAGAACTGATCCACTTCATGCGGCTCTAGCTTGATCTTAGGAATGAGCGTCTGGCATGAGGAGTCCCCCTGGAAAAAGGAATTTCAAACATGAGTCTTTTAACTTAGTAACAGCCTTTACGAAACAGGGGCC
This sequence comes from Grammomys surdaster, assembly GCF_004785775.1. Lineage (NCBI taxonomy): Eukaryota > Metazoa > Chordata > Mammalia > Rodentia > Muridae > Grammomys > Grammomys surdaster. The sequence goes on from NW_021604631.1 coordinate 4,478,049, forward strand.
AGTTGTCAACTGTATCTTACTCTAGGGTCATGTGCTGCATCCTCTGCAGCCAAACCTGGGACCCGCCATCTCCAGTTAAAATCCAAGGCTCATCATTATTCTTGTTGCTAGAATAAAGACACTTATGGCAAAATATTCTGAGAAAATTTCAAAGAATCACGAGCCCCCATGTTGTCCTGCAATAAGACAGTGTGTCTCAGGATGCATGCTATCCCTCCAGACTCCTCAGTGACTGATGACGATATCTAACTATAAAATACCCATCAGGGAAAGGAGAGAAGGGAGCAAGAGGGTAGGGTCCTGAACTGTTAGTTATAGTCCACCTGAGTTCAAAACCAACTGAGGCCTGAGGAGGTGTCTGAGCAGCAAAGAGCACTTGCTGCTCTCACAGACCTGGGTTCAGTTCCCGGCACCCACATAGCAGCTCACAATACCTGTAACTCCAGTTCCAGGGATCCACCACCCTCTTTTGATCTCAGTGATTTCGTGGTACATGTACACATGTATACACATACACATAAATCAAGTGAGCCAAAATCTTGTGCAGCAAGAAAACCAATACAGACCCTGACAGAGCCTCCCAGGACCCAGAGTGATGTTAAATTCTGCTTTCTACAGCCACGGGCTTAAGCAAGAAGGAAATCCCTGCCTTCCTATGATCTCCACCAGTAACACAGCATGTGTGAATCAGCAGGTGGGATATTTCTGGGTTGAGTGAGAATGTCTCGGCAGGGGACTAGAAAAGGAAAAGTCTATGCAGAACCAGCATGCATAGTCACCGTGGCACCAAACACTGTGGCCTCTACCCTAACCCCAACCATTCCTCTCCTTCTGGAATAAAAAAAAAAAAAAATATCAATGTCCTGGACAACTTTTCTTCTTTTACTGTGGATATTCATCTGTGTTTTTAATTTCATAGAGGCTATTACGGGGTGGAGTGGGGATGAAATCAGCTTTGCCACTGCTTTTTCTACACAATGCCTTTGAACTTTGTCACAATCCATGTTGATAACAATTAACATATTCTTGATATACTCATGATACACACATGACTGCACGCATACATACATAGCTATTCTCCCTCAGATTCATGTATCTCCTAGGATAAATGCCTTCTTGGAGACCAAAGATCTCGACCTTTTGATATCTATATCTATAAGGAAGAAAACTGGATGTACCCCAGCAGTCATATCCAGAGGGGACTCTTCTTTTTCAAAAGGTGTAGAAATGGCAGTGATGGTCAGAGTGACAGAAGGGACAAGTCCTGGGGGCTGCTCCTCTGTGATTGGCTCTGTCTTGATGGTGGCTGAAGGAAACTCTGTAGACAGGTACCATTTCTCACTCTCCACCTCCTCTGTGGGAAAAGGACAAGCCACAGGTGAGCGCATTGGGGCACCAGGTATAAGCGAGTCATGTGACCACTGACCACTCCTCGACCAAAGCTCCAACAAAGGACTAAAAAAGAATAAAGGGAAATACGTTTTCGAGAGGAGAGATGCGTGGATAAGGAACCGAATGGTAAAACCCAAAAGCTTCCATTTGTGTTCACCTGGACAAGATAAGCCTCAGAAGTGCTGGAGGGGTTACTTGGGTCTGGTGGTTTGAATGAGAATGTCCCCCATAGTCTTGGATGTCTGACTACTTGATTCCCAGTTGGTGGAACTGCTTGGGGCTGAGGGGGTGTGGCCTTGCGGGAAGAAGTCTGCCGCTGGGGAGTAGAAGTTTCAAAAGCACACAGGGCACTCCCTGTCTTCCTGCCTACAGTTCAAGATGTAAGCTTTTAGCTCTCAGCTGTCCCTGCTGCCATGATTCTAAGCCAGGAATGACTCTAACCCTCTGGAATCATATGTCCAAGTAGACCTTTTCTTCTGTAGGTTGTGGTTGTGGTGTTTTATTACAGTAAAGGAAAACTACCTAGTGTCCCGGGCTTCCTGGGAATACCAAGATGGAAGCTAAGTAGGTGGAGAATAAGATGGGAGGGAAGGTTTTAAAATGTGTTCTAAAAAGTTTTAAACATGAGCCGGGCGGTGGTGGCACACACCTTTAATCCCAGCACTCAGGAGGCAGAGGCAGGTGGATCTCTGAGTTTGGGGCCAGCCTGGTCTGGAGTGGTTCTAGGACAGCCAGAGCTATACTGAGAAACCCTGCTTTGAAAGAACAAAACAACAACCTCCCAAAAATGTTAATGTGCAATACTTTTTGGTTTCTAAACCAAGTAAATATGCTATTTATTAAATAATAAATAAGCATAGCTAAAAATAAGAGAAATAAAAAGAAAGGAAAAAGGGCTAACGGTTGACAGAAGATTTTTCCAGTCATTTGTTTTCTCCCCTTCCACCCTCGCCCTCCCCCTCCCCTTTCCCCTCTGGCATTCCTAACCCCTAGTTTTTGCCCTTCTGCTTCCCTATCTACCTCTCAGACTTAACTAGACATCAGAGACATTGCACAGACCTCCAGGAAAGTTCTGGGCTTGTTTGGCTGAAATGGATAACATAGTCATCTAGGGAGGAGGGGGGTAGGGTCTTGGTGAGTCTGGGTTCTGTCTTGTTACCGAGGCTTTAGTGATGAATACTGGGCCTAGGGAGAGATGACAATTGCTAAGCAGCGAGTCAGAGCCAGTGGGGCTCCTCAGTCACTGCACAAGCCCTGCCCTGCAGCTTAAACCACACCAAACTGCTTCAGAGCAAATTACTCAGCCCGGCCCTGCAGGAACAAAGGGAGGGGTGAGAAGGGAGAGCCAAGAGGCTGGAAACAGGCAGAGGAAAAGGAAGAGCCAGGAGTCCAGTCCTCACTGGACACCAGCTTTACTAAGACGAGGCATACAAAAAACACGTGTGTTCTCTGCTATTCGAAAACAAGCCCCGCCTGCTTGGTGATCCATAACTGTTCAGGGATGCAAAGCAGTTCACACTGTGAATACATACTCAAGAATATGACTCCAATTCCTTTATTAAAAAAAAAAAAAGATACTTGAAAAACATCGTACAGAAGAGCTGAGGAGGGAAGCGTGGGAAGGGTGGCAAAGCAAAAGTTCACAAAGATAAGCTCGAACCCCATAAACTACTTCCTTTGAGCAGTGAAAAGGTTAGGTTCCCACTCACAAGGTGGCAGTCTGCTTTCAGAGCTCGCTCTGTAAGCTGCTGAGTGTCTGCTGTGATGGGGGGGAGGTGGATTTCCGTCACAGGGTGTGGGCGACATCCTGGACCAGGAGGGGCTGGTGGGGAACAAAGGGACCTTTCAATGGCTGCCAGAGGAGAGACACCACACTGTACTTGACACATACTTCTGCTGGCCAGATGGGCGCCCCGCTCAGCTTATAGAAACAACTGAAGCACAGGCCAAAAGAAGACTAATGAACCTCACAAGGAGGCTCAGAACTAGAAGTCTGTCCGGAGCAAGGAAGCCACAGGGAAGGCATGCTAGGACAGAATGCGGAAGTGGGGGAGAGGTGGAGTGAGGGGTGTAGATCACTTAGGACAGAATGGAACAGGGGACAGAGAGAGAGAGTGTGGCTCTCTTTCTTCACTCAGCAGTGAGATGCCAATGCTTCCGTTTGTAGAAATCACACCTATAGCCCAGACTAAGTACTGTTTGCCAGCAGCAGAGGCTAGAAGAGATATAGAAAGAAGACATTTAGCCTTGGGTATAATAAAATGAAGAGGAAGGAACGCCTCTGGGGAAAAACGGCCCCATGCAATGACCAGTAAATTGTGAGGCAAGGTCACATGTCCTGCTATTACAGCCAAAGCGACTGCAATCCAGTTCAACTCACAATACACGAGAAAGGCAAAATCAGTGCAGAAAGGACACTTGAACTTGAAGCCCAACAGGAAGATGAAACAAGTTCTTCTGGTTGAACGTAACTATTCTCAACAGACGAGAGCAGGTAGGAAACAGGAAAGAACAGTGTTTGCTCTTCATGCTCAGCCCCTGGCCTATCTAAGAACCAATCACTGGTGTCGTAGGTGCAATGGCTAGAAGAGCCAGCAATGATAACTGGAAAGGAAGCCGACTCAACTGAAGACCACAGAGGTCTCCCAAGTGAAAAGTCCACGACTCTGATTCCTCGAGCTCAGATGAGGCAAGCAACTGGCATCACCTTCATGCCTCTAGCCCAGTACTGTGGTGTAGTCCTCCATCTTGAAGATGTGTTGAGTTAAAATGAAGCTCAAGCTCAAAGGAGTCATTTCTATAGATGAAGAGACTGACATTTAAGTCTCCTCCATTGCCACCTGAGGTCAGACCCCAGGCTGCTGCATGCCTACCAGCATTCATGAGGGAAACAAGTGAAGGTATATACATACATATAAATAAACTCACTGCACTCGGACTTACAAAGGCAAAACATAGGAAACGACAGTCCATGAAGGAGAAGAGGAAGACGAAGCGGATTTTGGTCTATCTATACGGCGGATTACTTACATAGATATCCACATTATACTTACAAAGCCTTTTCAATATCAAAAGAAAGCTCCATAATATCCTAAGGAAAACCTTGGTATAATAACAAACTATTGATGAGGAGAAGAGACAGAGGAAACAGGCCTGAACAGTAGATGTAGATCAAGACAAGCATCTATGGCTTTTCCTTATTCTTTAACATTTTATAGTATTTCTGAAAGCCTGTATTTGAAACTGTTAATACAATTGTCAGTTGTCACACACAGCCATGGCCCTGTCTTTGCCTCCTCGGTGGCTTTGGGTTGGCAGTTATTGCCTGGATGCTGTGATGCCTGAAAGGACCCACTGCTGACTCCAGTCGCCTTCCTCTCTCTGTATTGGTTGTGACTTGTTATTGCCATGATAAAATACCCTGACGCAAGCAACCTAAGAGACAGTTACAGTTTGAGGGAAGCCCGTCATGGGTGGAGAAGCATGGTGGTTAGAGTGTGAGGTACATGAACCTATCATACTCATGAAGCAGGGAAGGGTGAGCTAGTACTCAGCTAGCCTACTCCTTTTTAGGTAGTCAAGGACACCAACCCAATGGGAGATGGTGGCACCCATATTTAGTGGAGTACTTTGCCTGAATTAGACTAATCAGAATTCCTCACATCCAGAGGCTCCTTTCGTAGGTAAGTCTTAGTCTAGTCAAGCTATATGAATATGAGCCATCACACCCTCCAACTGTGCCTTTTGTTGTCTGAGCTCTCAGTGCCTCCAACTTGGCCACATAACTCAACCTAGGCAGTTCATGTTAGCTCCTCAACATAGTAGAATCTTGAAATGCGGCAGTTAAGATGGGCTTTAAGGTCTCACAGTTTTACTGTCAGGTAAGAAGGGTGTGTTAGGATAATCCAAAGCTTGACCCCAGAGGAAGGAGTACGGCCATACAAATCACAGGCATGGCAGGATTAGCTGAGCCAAGCCAAGCCAAGCCAAGCCAGGCCAAGCCAAGCCATCCAACTCTCTGCTAGCCTTAGGGATATGAGTGATGAAGCTAGACTTAGCAGCCACTTATCTGACCCCCATGTCAACCAGCCAATCCACAGCAGTGGAGATGCATGAGCTCGAGTAATAAAGTGATTGCTACTTCAAGTCCTGACATTTAGAGCTAGGCATAAAATGTAGTCAGTAGAGTGTTTACTTAGCATATACAAAGCACCAGGTTTAATCCCTAGTACCACACAAATCTCAGTGTTCAAACTCAGGAGGTAGAGCCAAGGGATCCCATGTACAAAATCATCCTTGACTATATATTAAATTTGACACCACCCTGGAATAGATGTTGCCCCCACAAATACACAAAACATAAAAGAATGGAGGTTTCAGGTGGCTTCTTATACAGGTCAGCTAGCTAATACAAGATGGCTGGTATTAAGACGTCAGAATCTATTGGAATGACAACTGCATTGAGTTTCAGAATAATCCCTCTAAGTTGTCGACTGGAGATTATATCAGTAAACATGATGAGTAGGGGCTGGTGAGATGGATCAACAGGTTAGAGCACTTGCCTCACAAGCCTGATGACACAAGTTTGATTCTTAGGACCTACATAACAGTGGAAGGAGAGAACCAACTCCTAAAAGTTGTCCTTTGACTTGCACATGAATAATTAATAAAAATACATAAATATTTGTGGACTGGCCAATCAGACCCGCCAGATACATCATGAAAAATACTGGTTTCGGATTAAAGAAGTGCACTTAATATAAGAAGTTTGATGAGACCAGCATTCCAGTATGGCTGAAATTAGAGAAGACAGTTTGCATCCCAACTCTTGGCCGTTGGCCTATATTCTGTCACTGAGGGAAATAAATATCAAGTAACCTATAAGGTAGGAGGTCAACAAAGGATCGACTGAGGAAAGGCGTGGCCTCTGCAACTTTCCCAGGACTTTAGTTTTGCAGGTGAATTTTATTGGCAAAATGCGACTATAGGGCCACTGAGGCTTAGAATTAGAAGCATCCTCATTTGTGTAATTGGTTAAACAGAGAAGGGGAACTAAAGGTTTAAATACTATAATCTCTAACTTTTATAAATTCTGCAATTTAGACTTTAGATGAAAAGGTGTTCCTCTGAATTGTATCTACGTACCTTTTAAGTTTCATTTCAAATGAAAGGCACCCTCTCCTAATTTAATAGTGAACATTCTGGAAGATAAGCACCCCCTGTAGCATCAGATTTTATTTACACAGCTTCCTCTCAAAGGTCAAATTCCAAAGCTGCATCTTCTCAGCAACACTCTTTGGCTATCAGCAAAGATGAAAAGAAGCCACTGTCTCATGACAGGGAGCAACCCCTGCATATCTGAGCTCAGAATGGAACAGCCATCAACACCACAGATGCTAAATAGACTGAAACATCAGGTGGCCTTGGAGAGCAAAAGCATAGATCTGCTCACAGCCAATGAAAGGACAGCGTTGGGAGTACAGTCTCAATTGTTTCCATATGTATTACCAGGCAACTACAGCAGAAAAAGACCAAACCTGAACTCAGTCTTGTATTTTATAAACACATGTGCACACATGTGCGTGATCACATGTACACATACATACACACAACACAGGAGTAAGCATTCATTGTTAAGAGAAATCACTTGGTTACAAATATCATCTCTGTGACAAAAAAGTCCTACCTGTATCCAAATAGTATGCATATATTGTCCAATTTATCATCCGATGTATTCATATTATCATCCAAATCGTATGTATAAATTGAAGAAAGTATCTTAGTTTCTTATGCCTCCTCTAAACCTTCATTTTGTTTGCTCTTTGAGTAGGTTTTTTAAAAAATTGACAGATCTTACTTTTTCCACATAAAAATCTCCTTGCCTAGAGAGATGGCTTGGTGATTAAGAGCACTGGCTATTCTTCCAGAAGACCACGGTTCAATACTCATATGACAGCCCACAGCCATCTGTAACACCAGTTCCAGGAGGATCCAGGCCTCCATGGGTACCAGGCACCCAAGTGGTATATGCCTGCAGGCACACCTAGACTAATAAAAAAGGAATAACACTATCCTTCAACAATTCCAAAGCTGAATTCTGGAAGGTGGGAGGCGTGGAACAAGAATTCTGTGGAACATGGTCAGAATAGGAAAAACTGTGGCCCACTGCAGAGAAGCCAGCAACCTGTCTGCTCATGGAGTCCTGAAATGAATTAGAACAGCGAAGAGATACCTATGAGAGAAAATTCATCAGCATCATCAGGGCTTGCTATGGGCTGGGTACTGTTCTAAGTATTTTGGAAATATTAACTTAGTCCTAAGCATAACCACAGAGGTTAATACAGCCATTACTCCCACTTGCAAAACAAAACACTGCGAGATTAAAAAACTCACCCAAAAGTGTACAGCTGGTGCTCGGCAGACCTGGGACTCATAGAAGAAGATTCTTCACATCATAGAAATGAATCCCAAGCCCTGGGCTCACTGTCACCTGCACACATTGCTTCCCAAGGGAGTAATGGTTCAATATAGGCCAAGTCTAGATGTATACATTTTAATAAATGTTATTTTTTGAACCCATAAGAATGCATAGAAAAAAATAAAATATGGATCACTCCTATACTACAAACCACCAAAGCAATGTTTCTGATATGAAGAAACATCGTTTAAGACCCATAATAGCTAAAATGTTTTGTCCTTAGTCTTTGGCAGGCACCCAGCATGTACTGGATAGACCTCTGAGACCAGCATAATCTCTGTTTCTCTGTGTTCTTTCCATGCCTGTGTATATAGAAGCTCTCTTCTTGGTTCCTGTCATTCCTATCACGGGCACTTGGTAAGTTATGTACTTAATTATAAAGCAATCCACAGAAGAACAATGACAACAATAGCTGGTACTTATTCGGTGCTTGCAAAGTGACAGGCACTGTTCTAAGTGCTCGACAAATGTGAACTCAGAGAATCTCTCCTGCAACGCTGTGGGTAAGCATTATATTTTCATTTTAGAGATCTGGAAGGTCAGACAGAAGACTGATACAGTTCACCCAGGATCAAGTCGTTCATAATTCGGGTAGAGCCCAGATTCATAACATGACTCTAGAGATTCATCATGTACTTGTTTTGGGGTCAAGATTGTTTTTAAACTCATAATTTCTCCTGCAGGGTGTGGTGTTGAGAGCATGAACCACATAAATATCCATGGAACATCAGACTGATCTGGAAAGGCTGATTGGGTACACAGATGTACACAAAACTGTCACGTACAGTTTATGTTTCTTCATCAGCGACAGAGAGCTGTTACCCGTGAATAATCAAAGTGGCTTTACTTGATAGATGGTTACTTTGCTGTTTTATACTATTCTAGATTGTGATGGTTAGCCAAAGGGGTCCTTATTTGACTGTTTTAAGGGGAGCAATGTTAGCGTCTTCACCGTGTTCCCCTGCCTGTCCTACCCAAACACAAACAGACTCACCCACTGCAGAGGGCCCAGTAGGGAAGCAGAAGAGAAAAGCATCATCCTTTTACACGCACTCAGGGATGACGCACGCTGATGCTCTTGACGCCGGCTCAAAGGAAATGTGATTACCTATTTATCTCATCTCGGTGCCTTTCTCTTTTCTGGGTCCCACTTCCTGGGAACACGTCAACACCAAGATCCCTCTAAGGCTACAGAGCAGAAACCTAAGTCACCTATGAGTCACCCTTACCTCCCCCCCGGCCCCCCCCCCGACACACACACAACCCTGTGCGAATCTTCTGCCTATCTCTCTACTCATTTCAAAACACAGCCTTTCTGTGCCATCTATGCAGCACGGCTTCCTGCCTCTCTGTGGGCAGCTCTGTCTGTGCACCCATTCCCCGCTCTCGAAGCCTCAGCATCAACAAATACCTCCCTCATTGCTCAAGCCCCACTTCCCAATCATCCCACGGTCCTTTTCCTCCTGCAGCTTGTCTCGTACGCCGTGCGACTCCCCGACAGCAAGAGCTCACTCGCTGAGGACTTGCTTTCATTGTAACTGTGAAAGCAGCTCCGTAAATTCAAGGTGCCAATACTTAGCCCACCCGGCTATCTCCCGCTCCTGTAAACCTAAGGAGCCACAATGGATTCATTCATCTATCTATACTCTATAGACCTGGAACAGCAGTCGTCTGTAAAGACAGAATATTTATTTTTATACAGACAGATTTTTAATTTGTTTTTATTATGACTTTTAAAATTTAAAATAATTTTAAAATTTATTATGACTTTTAAAATAATAGGGGAGTAGGTATGTGCACATGGATGCAGTACCCATGGAGGCCAGAAGAGGGTGCCTGATCCCACGGAGCTGGAATTTACAAGCGGTTGTGAGACATTGGATACAAATGCTAGGAACCAGACTCTGGATCTCTTCTAGAACAGTACACACCCTTAACCACTGAACCATCTCTTCAGTGCCCCCTAGTTAGTCTAAATAAGTTATCTTGGCACGAATGCATTATACATCACTTTTGATTAGCCTGCTGATATTTTATAGACTTTTAAACCTGATTCTTAACACAACCTCAGAGGAGAGAGGCCATATCAAGTTCTCTCTCAGTGCTCCAGGCTAGCACTATCACGTTTCTTCTTGGGAGAAACACTGAAACAAAAGGACAAAGTAAATGTATACCTTGTGGTATACTTTGCAGAGTCTTCAGCTGTGAGTCACAATATCTGAATGTGGGAATCCTGGCTAGTCAGGTCACAGGAAAAGGTTTCTGGACACACAACGGACAGAAATTAATTCAAAATCAAACCTATACTATATCAGAGGGGCTTCTGGCAGAGTTCACCCAGGGTTGCACTGAGTAACTTTACTGTGGCTTTGGCTCTGAACTCACTGCACTATACAGACTGCTATCCCATGGGCCGCCAGTGATCAAAGCCCAAAACCCTCAGGTCACCCCTCAGGACCACTGCATGTCACGGGGGCTGCAGTATCTATACAAAATTTCCTGCTCTTATAAAAATGAAATAGTTTAATTATAGAAACCAAAGGCTTTTAGTATCATTCTAAAATGATATCATTTGGAGCATCAATTCTTCAGCATGTAAGTATCAAATTAGAATATCTTTGGAGTCTACTGTGTTAGAATGCTTGATTTTAAAAATTGTCATTGGAGTTTCTGACTTGTTTCATTTTTAAAAAAATGTTAGATGAATTTGACTTGGGATTAGGACAGAATTTCCAACAATTTCTGAAAAGGCCCTAAACATACTCTTGCCATGTTGTAGTACATATTCATGCAAAATAGTATTCTTAGCTCTGATGATTTAAAAACCCAACTATTAATCCACTCTGAAAACACTGAAGACACACTATACCCTGCAGTATCCAATATTTGTCCAAGATTAATGCTTTATATAAAAATAAGTTCAGCCATCTGCTTAACCGTATGTTTGCTTTTGTCATCAATAAATGGTAAAATACATGTATACTAAAGAACTGTCCTAAAATCCACTTGTGATTTATTACAGTAAATATCTGCACTGTAAACCTATTTTATATACTCATATGCCCAAGGGTTAGGCAAAATTTTCTTAAGTAAAGAGGTTTCATAAGTGGAAAAAGTTTAAGAAGCCCAGCTGTGGTGTGGGTCATAAGCATCTTCCAGTGTGTGTATGCTCTTGTACCCAGTCTGGCGCTCCTGGAAGATGGTGAGACTAGGTGCAGCCTAGTTGGAGGTTTGGAGTCAGTGGGTGTATGTCCTTCAAGGGGATTGTGGGACTTAGTTTCATATTCCGTCTCTCTCTCTCTCTCTCTCTCTCTCTCTCTCTCTCTCTCTCTC
>NW_021604631.1:4489261-4502053 GCF_004785775.1 Grammomys surdaster
TCTCTCTCTCTCTCTCTCTCTCTCTCTCTCTCTCTCTCTCTCTCACTTTCTCTCCTTTCTGAGCCCAAGATGAGCATTTTCTTCCACCACAAACTTCTACTGTGAAGTATTGCTTCACCACGGACACCGTCAGCCACTGAAGACACACTGGAGCCTCCAAAGCTGTCAGACAAAACTATCCTTAGGGGTTGACTACATCAAGTATCTACCATTGTAACAGAAAACTGAGCAATATATCCAACATCCCAATTTGATTACAATGGAGCAGAGTCCCCGGTAGGCACCAATGGGTGATGACTTCTCTGGAGTGACCTTCAAGGTTAGCTCTTTACAACATAAGCCTTTATTCCTTGGGTCATAAGCATAGCCAGGAACATTCTACTGGGATATTTCTCTCAGCCTCTTCATTTTTCTCCTTTTTTTTTTCTCTATTTTATTTTGTTGGTTGAACAAGTAGCACCTCAGCATCCTGTCACCAGCCTGTACGCTGAGACGAGGTGGCCGAATGGGGTGGAGACTGACTCCAATGGCCATGAAGAGCAGCCACCTTCCTGGGCGTGGCCACCGCTATGGCCTGAGCCCCATGAAGCTCCATGCTCCACTGTTTCAGAGAAGTTTCCAGTTAGCTGTTAAATGGATGAGTCCTGGGATGGATTACACCAGGGTTTCTTGGCTTTTCATTTTTAGGTAGAGAATCTTTTCTGAAACTAAAAAAAAAAAAAAAGTTAACAAAGCCCACAGTGTGGCTCAGTGGGCAAGGACACTGGCAGCTAAGCTCAACAGACCTGGGTTTGATCCCCAAAACCCACATAGTGGAAGGAGAAAACCAACTTCACCTCAGCATTTGTGCAACATGTTCATGTGCATACCCTTACATGAATACACACACAAATACACACACACAAGAACACGGGTATGCACACATAATAAATACATAAACAAACAAATTAACTAAAGAAGTTATAACACCTCTTACCAGAAAGATTAACAAATGTAGATAGCCCCAAATTTGGGGCACAAGTTTAGGAATTCGGAGTCCACTTGACAGGATACAAACGTCCATTTACTCTGTATGATTGCCCTGGGATTGGGGGCGGGGGGCAGAAAGGGGAAGTGAAGAGGAACAGGGAGGCCAGAGAAGGATTATGGGAGGAGAAAGGAAGGAAGGGAAAGGGAAAGGAAGGGACAGGAAGGGAGGATAGAAGGGTTATGGCAGGTAGAAGAGGGGGAAGTGAATAAGAAGGAGACTCCTTCTAAACCAAGTCCCTGCTTAGGTTTGTGTGTGTGAAAGTGCTGCTTTCAAGCTGAGAAGCAATTACAGAAGAGCAGTGTTTGCTCTAAGTCAGACTGGACGAAGACAGCTGGCTACTGGCTTTCCCAAGAATGGTGAAAAGCTCACTATCCATCACTAGAGGTAAGGGCTGCTAGTACAATTTCAGCTACTGCTTATTAAGAGGTGAGGGATATTGGATTTGGTGCAAACAGCTAGTCTTAAACACTACGTGTCTTCATGTTGCCCGAAGAGAAGTTGTACTTTATCAGGGTGGTTATCTGCCCTGAGTGCTTGGACCTGGAGCAACTGGTGTTTCTTTGGAAGGATATAAGGCATAGTTCAAGAGAATAAAATAATACTGTTTCCAAACATTTGCTCATTCTCAAAACCTCAGAAACATAATTGAAGCTAAGACCCAGGTAAAGCTGTGCTGGATAAGCCCACCCTGGCCTCCATTCACCCACACCTTTGCTGTCAAATACCTCAAACAATTCCTCTCCCATATTCATTACCTCCTAGCTATATACATGAAAGAAAAATCACCAGAACATCCATGAAGATGGACTGTGGACCGAATGCCCTTTGCAAAAGCCATCAGGACTCCATCTGTTTCTTTTCAGCAAATTAGGGGCATAGCCTGTCACAGCATGGGAGCTACAAATAGAACTAGGTGCCATTTGGGGGAACCCAACAGTGTGTAGTCGTACAATAGGAAACCCCTCCTCAACAAGATCTGCTGACTGTTCTCCCCATACTGAAGGTTAGCTTGTGTGCACTTATAAGTCCTTTACTTTAGGTTGCATGTAAGTCAAAGAGAACGTAAACAGGAATCCAGTGGTTCCATGGAAGGAGGGTTGTTGTCTTGTAATCTTTGTGTCTCTTCGTTGTACCTTGAAAGTCTGTACGGCTGAATGTGTCTCCTAGTTTTAACTCTTCCCCCCTCTCTAATTCTATTTGGTTCTTTTGCTTTCTGGGAGTCCCCCAAAGGGATGTCTTCTCCATGACTCATCCCCAAACTACCAACACCCCATAATGAAACCTCAAATCACCAAGACAGCTGATATGTTCATGATGCATTCACAGTCCTCTTTACAAGAATTAATGACTAGACAGATGACTTAAATGAGTAGATGCACTAAACAAGTCTAGTCCCTCACAAGACAATCTCCAAAGTGAGCAAAATAGTCAACTGGGAAAGGAAGTCCAAACACAGAGGGAAAAAGTCATCAAGGAAATTGACACGCTGGAAGTGAACCAAGCAGAAGTTCTGTAATTGAAAGAATCAATCAGCCAATTAAAAACTACAACAGTAAGTGTTGGCACAAGAAAAGACCACAGGGAGGAATAAATTTCAGCAACGGAGGACAAAGCAGAGACACAATAAACCCGGACGCAGACACAGGAAGACAACTAATGAATGGAAGAGGAAGGAACCCGGGACCTTTGGAAATCTGTTCTGTGAACAATCTTTTCACCGGGGATCTCATGTTCAGAGCAGCGGAGTCCTGGCTCTCTGCTGTCCATCTGTGGCCCTCGAGAAAGCTCCAGGGGGCTGACTCTAGGCATGGAGCCAAGGCCCAGCTGAAATCCTGATTCATTCAGGCAGTTCTTCCTGACCCGTCGATGGGTATGCTCTCTCTCTTGCTCTCTCGTGCCCCCCCCTTCTCTCACTCCTGGAAACTCCTACTGTTTAATTTCCTCTTGGAACACTATTCCAGTTCTGCCTGATAGAGTATTAGGTACACTATGTTTCCATCAGACTCTGAGTTCCTCAAGGCAGGGTCTACATCTTACTACTTGGTTCATAAGTATCTAAACCAGAGTCTGGCACACAGTAAGTGTGCAACCAACATGTGGAACTGAAGCAAAGTTAGTCTATTGAATCTCATTAGGCCTTCTCCAACTTGTGTGTTGTGCACAGCAAACTGTAAGTGTGAGACATCTGCCTGCTCGTCCCTCTTCCGCTGGTTTCTGTTCATGTCACCTATCCCCATTCAAATTTCAGCTTCTCTCCCTCCCCAGATGCACCTTGTCTTTTCTATTTTCCATATCTCACTGATTGGCAATTATAAGGTAAGGTACTAAAACTAAGATATGAAATTAATTTGACAATGAAGCATAATGCATTAACAACATACCTATGGCTCTTTGGCATATTTGATCCTTTGAATGACAGCGGCTGTCAGCTAAGAGCTAACACTGGTGAAATCCTGCTTCTGCAGTAGGTACAGAGAGGCCATGCTCCAGAGCAATGGTCCTCATGGTTCGACCCACAGGTCAGAGATGGATGCTTCATCTCTTGTGCTGTCTTTTTAAACAACTGGGTGTCTTCAAAGTACCAAGCACAATGCTAACTTCCAGAAACGGAATGGAACTTGCCTCAGCTCAAAATATAAAAGAGACTCAACAGCTTCATGGATAATTGAACATACAAGGATAACTAATAATTTCCATGCAAAGAAAAAGTATTATGTTTACAGTTAATCCCTGTGCCCTAAACAATTATAATCTGGGGCACATACTCTGGACCTAGCTATTGTATAAAAAACAAACTAGCAAAAATAAAATAACCCACTAATAAGTTAGGCCACTAAGTACCCACTAAATTTCACGGTTAAACACAGGCTGGTAAATAGAGAGATCTTCTTTCATAGGACCGGGAAGATGGCTGACTGTGTGTTGGCACTTTCATCTATACCTGAGGACCTGAGCTCCATCCCTGGAACTGACATGGTGGAGAGAACCAACTTCTGAAAATTTTCCTCTGACCTCCATACATGCATGGCATATGCACACTCATGTTCTTCCAAATAAATAAATTAATGTTAAAACTTGTTTTTTAATCTTCTACAAAGTCTTCCTGAGGACCCTGTCCCCTTTCAGATCTTAGTTGTAAAGAGTGACAGCTATACAGCTAAGAAGAACCAGAACCTGGAAGCCAATGAAATTGATCATCACACTTAATCCTCAAAGGACAACGGAGACCTTTTTCTCACTATAGCTTTACATACAGGGAAGCTGGGCTAGAAAGGTTAAATGGCCCTCCCAGAGCCGATCAGTGGTAATGTAGAATTTAGGATGTCACTTCCACTAAGGCTGGCACATTACAATGATTCCATAACCAGTCACATACATTTGTCATCCTCTTCTGATAAATCCTGGGAGAGCAATGGACCAACATTTTGTTCTTTATATTTCTTCAGTACTTTGACTGTAAGCTTGAGAACCACTTGGTGAGTGAAGAGAAAGAGTGTGGCAAACAAGAACTCCAGGTGAAGGAACACAAAGAACTCACAAAGTGGTTGTCAGCGTCCAAGAGGCCTCCAGCACCAGCACCTCCTCCGAGCTGCCTTCCTGCGCAATCCTCTCCCACTGTGAATCAGTGCTATCCTCCTCTGTGAGCAGCTGAGTCTCCTCCCTGGCTATGTCAGGAAAAGTAACTGACAGGTCTCTCACTTGTGCCAGCAGCACCATGGAGACCCACATAAAGGACAACTGATTCACCAGCAGTGACTTGTTTGGCTACTGGAAATAGCTGCTTTTAGGGTAGAGCATCTAACCCTGGGGATATCTCAGCTAGCATCTGAGTCCAATCCCATGGTAAACTATGAACCAAAACTACACAAGTGAATTGCTTTGGAGGACTAAGGCATAGAACTCATGAGGGAACAAATGACCGTTCTAAGTCATTAATGTTCGGAGGTTATTTCTTACACAACATAATTGGCTAATACAAAAGACACTGAGGGTGATTCCACAAATGAAGAAGGGCTAGAGATAGAAGGGTCAAAAGAATTGTGAGTCAAAGACAGGCAAAGGAATGGCAAAAATGGAGGAAATCTTACGGTGAAGATGAGCAGAAGTCTTAAGTCATTTGCCCAGCCACTCGTCGAAGGCTAAAGTCCATTGACAAAACAATAAAACCAACTCAGAGCTTGCATGAATGTAACCTGAAACCTAGACAACCAATGTCCAAGGGCTGGCCTGCACGTGGTGAGGAATGGGGACACAACTCTTCATTATCTGCCCTTCACTTTCCGTGGTTTCTGTTACGTACAGTCATCCACAGTCTGACAATCTTACATGGAAAACCAGAGAAATGAGTAACTCATAAGTTTCAAACAGCTTTTCTATTGTACATTGTTATAACAATACGTAAGTTGTAATTAGGCTAAGGGGAGAAAAGGGTACCAGTCACACCAGGGACCATCCTCTGCAGCTGATCTCAGGCATCGCTGAAATGAACTGAAAGCTGACGGTGGGGCAGGACTGGGGGTAGAACGTGATTGGCTGCGATGCTGTGAGGTAGACACTGCTCAGAGAGTTTTAAACACCTCATTCTAACCCCCAAACACCATCATAGCCTCAGATTAGCTCAGCTCTCTTTCTCTTTCTTTCCCAGAAGGTGAAACACTCCATCCTACTGATCTAAGGCAGGAACAACTGACAAACTACAGGAAAGGGTTAACTCCTCATGCTCCTAAACCCTCCACCGAGGAAGGAAAGTCAGAGTATCTGGTAGAGGCTCCAGCAGACAGGAGAGAATCCACTAGCACACTCACAGCACAGCACCCTTTTTACTGAGCATGTGTGAGAACGAACTTCCTTCCTGTTGATTAGTGTGGCTCTTCAAAGATTAAAGAAATGTATCCTAGAGAAGAGTTGGAATTTTCACCCCCACGACTTTCTGAGTCCTGAGAGAAGTTAATTATTTTAGAGGCTAGTAATGAATTCCCCTGGAGGAGCAGCCCCTTCCTTACGTGTTTGGACACAGGCATCGGCCTTTAACCACAGAAAAGCATGGGGAACTGTGTTCTGTGGGAACAACCTGTAAAAGACACTGCGGTACACACATGGTACGTGGGACAGGGCAGAAGGGGGCTCAGAGCAAAACCCAAAGGTGTCAACTTTTGACCACTGTGTCATGGCCATGTGAAAAAATGCCATCTGCTGGAATGAGAATAGGCAATAAGGTCTTTAAAGTCTACTCAAAGTATTTAAAATAGCTGGCTATCCCACTGAGAAAATAAGACATAGTTCAACTTTGTGTGTCTGTGCAAATATATATATGTGTATTAATGCACACATGCGTGGAGAATTGGGCAGATAGAAAAGACAGCAGATAAAGGCTTATAGAGTAGTAGTCAAAACACCTCGGCACCTTAGTTAGAAAAGCCAGTCCTTCAACAATGACAAGCTTCAATGCTGTTGATGAGAATAGGCGCAAAGGGGAAACCAACCGGAGAGTCCAGGAATGTTCACTACGAGTGTCGGGCCAGTGGAAAATGCTGGAAAAGTTTCTCTAGATAAAAATGATTATAAAAATCCTTTGTCAAGAAAGTGATTGATTCCTTAAAATAACTGGCTGCACATACTGTCAGGTATCATTAGCCAAGAGACAAGCGTGATTGCAAATGGCTGCCCTGCTACCCAAGACCCAGGATAAAAGAGAGCGCTATGATTCAGTGACAGCAAGTTCCCAGAGATGTAGTCTAGCACAGGAGAGTTCATGCTGTACCTCTTGGCATTTACCTCAGCCCCAGGCCTACCAGGCAGCGGGTTTATGTGTGTGGCTAATGTGAATGCTAACAATAACAGAGCCCGCATCATGTCTCCTCACAGAGCTAGAGTCAAAAGGTTCGAGGACCCCAGTGTTTCCCTGCTGTGAGCTTTTACCATCATTGAAGTTATCGCTGGTAGCCACATGGGTAAATGGTGACTGAGCCCGGGGCTCCTCGCTCAGAGAGTAGCTGTGTTCAGCCTGGATGAGAGGCGCTGGTGATGTTGGAGACGGCTCCACCTCCATCGACACGCTCTTCTCTGAGAGGAAAGGATCATTCAGGAGCTGACCCAAGACATTCTGGGAAAACTCATCCAGGAGCTCCGAGAAGTGCTGCAAGAAGCAGAGGAGGAATAAGTCAGGTTCTCTTACTCTTGATACCGACTCTCCACACACATACCGCAAGGCAAACAGACATTCGGCCACTCATAAAGTATACTTGTCTGTCTCTGTCCATCCAACCACTGCAGTGGAGAGAAGGCTCTGTTGGTAAACTGTTGGCTGTACAAGCATGAAGACCCAAATTTGATCTCCAGGACACACATGAAAGCACACACATGATGGCATACATCTGTAAAGCCAGTGCTGGGGAATCAGAGTCAGGCTGACTCCCAGGGCTCACTGGCCAGTCAGACCTAATTGAGGAACCTCAGAGACAAGGTGAACATCCCCTAAAGAAGACACTAGGGTTGACCTCTGTCCTGTGCACACACATACACATGCAGATGCAACCGATGTTTAGTGGCTTAAATTAACCATAATTTATTATTCCTTGTCACTCTGTGATTGAGTGAGGAACTGACTTTATCGAGGTGCCCTGGTACAGTCACACCGACCTGCACGCTTGGCTAGGGTTGGGCTAGGCAATCTGGGTTCTCATTCAAGGAAGCTAGGTGTGGCTCCCTGATAGAAATGTAGAAATCGTCCATCAAGGACAGCATGGAAAATGAATGACCTTAGAATCATACATCACTGTCACACAACGTCCTGTCTCCAAGGAATCCCTAGCCACAGCAAATGATGAGCTAGCCTAGGGTCACAGGGTGGCACAACACAACTAATTCTTGGGAGAAAAAAAACAATGGTAAAATGCACTGCAGACAAGTGTGCACGGAGGATGGTGTGATTCCCTGAGGGTTGTCGCTGTAATGATCATCCACATTCTGCGCTAGTGACATCAGACCACTACAGTGGGCTGGAGAGAAGCTATCCTCTATTTCCACAGCATGAGAGAGTGGCTATCGCAAGGTACCTGCAATAGAAGTAGTGCTGTTAGTCTGGATCTAGAATGTTCTCCCAAAAGTCTGTACGTCAGAGGGAGTGTGGGGCCTAGCAGAGGCCCTTCAGATCATGGATGAAATGCTCTTAAAGGGGACCCTGGAATCTTCCTTTTCTCCTTTTCACTTTTCAGCCATGAAATGAGCAGTCTTGCTCTGCCATGCACTCTGACATGAAGGAATGCTGGCTTGCCCAAAGCAACAGCATCAGCAGAAACCAATTAGGCAAAGAGATCAGCTATGCAAAGTGGCCAATTATGCAAAGGGATCTCTACAACAGAAGCCTAAGGAAACATTTTCTCTTTGTAAATGGATCCTATCAGACAAGCAAGCATTGCAGTAGTGGTAAGTAACTAATGGCCCATTTCTCTCTGCTCTCCTGTTGTATGACATCTAATCATACTGTGAACCCAGAGATTGTGTTATTTACTGGGGGAAAAGCTTCTAGTTGTGGAGTGGCTCAGCCTTAGCACACACCTTTAATCCCTCTGCCTGGAATACAGTCACACACTTAGTATACAACTTTAATCCCAAAGAATGAAGGTAAAGTTAGTTTGTAGAGGGAAGCAGCCATGTTTGAAAGTGAGTGGCAAAGTGACGATCCAGAGAAAGATTTGGATAGGATATGCCCAACTCTCAGGAGAAGAGCAGAAAGGGAAGCTACTTAAGGGGCAGTGCAAATAGAGAGAAAGCAGAGTGGGTGGGGGAGGATGAGAAGGAAGCAGTTTTACTGGGAGAGTTTTACAGAGACAGGTTGCAAAGAGAGAACAAGCTAGACACAGGTAAAGACAGAGTGAGCCAGAGAATGAGCAGGAGATAGAAGATTAGAACATTGCTAGAGTTAGTTTCAGCCTAAGCAGAGCAATTCAGGAGAGACTGAGATAGATTAAATCAGTCAGCTTGGAGAAGAGTGTTGAGACAGAACAAGTGAGTTGACCGGACAGCCAGAGCTCAGAAAGAACCAAGAAAGGGTGAGCTTATTCAGCAGCAAGTCTCAGAGGCTGAGAACATTCTAGGCCTAGATAACATTGTATGGAGGCTAGGAGCTTCCAGGACTAGGCCTAGGTTAGCAGACAGAGGCAGTGATCTTCAGGCAGATAAAAGATACTTTTACACTCTCCACTAGAATTGCTTCTCTTTCAGATTTCATTAATCTCTTGAACAGGTTTCCATCCTCCATATCTAATTCTGTTGCCTTCCAAGCCTCTGCCACGCCATGGACAGGCTATAGGAGCAGCCTATATGTAACATGTGGGGTTACTACGTCCACTGCCCCACAATGAAGGAGATGTGTACCAGTGCTATGAGGGTCTTCACCTCACACTTCTGACTACACTGTCGGTATGCTGGACTAGATAATTCTTCTAGTTCTGGTGTGGAGGTAATGGCAGTGGCATGTGTGTGTGGCAGAGGCAGGGGCTAGGGAAGGTTGCTCTGCATGTTGTAGGGCGTTTAGCAGTGCATTGCTGACATATTGGACTAGACAGTCACGTTTTGTGGTACTGGTGATGACAGCAGTGTGTGTGTGCTGTGTGTGTGCTGTGTGTGTCTGCGTGTGTGTGTGGGGGGGGTCTGTGGGGAAAAGAAGGGGAGGTTGTTCTGTATGCTATGGAAAGCTTTACAGCATCCTGAATCTTCTCTGCCTGGATGTCAGAAACACCCCCTTGAGTATGACAACCAAAGATTCCTCCCCAAACTGCCAAGTGTCAAAAGCATCTCCACACTGAACCATCCTCAGCACCTATAATTCTACGCACACTTCCCTTTTCAACAGGAAGACGGCTCCACTCCCATCACCATCCTGCCACCTGTACCACATTTGTCCTCGGACACCAACCGTCCTTAGAGGCTGTGTCCAAGATGAGAAAAGTCACAGATTTTGCAACTACCAAATGCCAAACTTGAGGAAGACTCAAGGACACAAAATAAATAAGACAGAAAAGGCCCAGGCCTACCCACGGCATGGCCACTTACGATAGGGCAAGGATATCTTAAACTTCTTCATACACAGAAACTGTCTGGAGAAACTGATGATGGAGATTCTGAATCACATGTATGAGTGGGGACCCAAGAACTTCTTTTGTAACCAGCCGGGTCCACCGAGGAGCAGGGCCGCTGTAAGGCTAAGATTTGAACCAGATTTCTGGTTATACAGTAAGCTAAGGTCAGTGTATGGTTTCCTAGACAGCCTACACTTCTGGCCTGATGAACTGACGGATGGTGATTATTGGGAGGTGTTTGACCGAGCTCCCTTTGAGAATAAAAATCACAGTAATAGAAAGGAGTAAATAACTCGAAGCATAAGATACAAAAGTGAGAACTGGATACAGCCTGCCCATTTCCAAACCGAAATTGTGTCCCAAGCTGCAAGGCCAACTCTGGCCAGCGAGGCTGGCTCTACTAAGCCTCTAGCATCCCGTTCCATCTGGAAGCGAGGCGAAGCTGCCTAGGTTGGCCTGCTCTGTTGACACCCTGTTTTCTTTCTCTGGAGCAGCACTAATGAATGTTTTCATGAGCATCCTCTCGAAAACCAATAATAAACCTCCTAGCTGTGTTTGCCCTCCTCAGGCTCCCCCTACTTTGGAAGATACAGTAATTAGTATGTTATGAAACAATTTAGCCCTAATGACAGGCAGCCCTGAAAAATTCACAGTCATTAACAAGTGCTTCATCATAACCTCCCCTCTGGGGAAAAGGGGATCCTCAGAAGCAAGGACTAACAGTGCCCAGCCACCCACCTTGGAATGAAGGTAACCACTGAGTGGAGTCAGGGACTAAATCAATATGCTCAGTTAGTCCCATCAGATGCCATGGCTCAGACCAGCAAAATGGTTCTAGGCAGTCTTTGGCCTTGGGAACCAGATAGGTCAGCCTCCTCCTGCTGGTACAGAGCTCAGGCTAGAAGCAGTGCATCACTAACGCCAGCCAGATAGCGAGGCATTATGGTCTGGTGGTCCAAAATCAGAGAAAAGAACAAAGTGGACCTCAAAGAGGGAGTTCTTCTGGACCCTTCAGATACTCTAATAAGTAACTCAATGCTTATATAAATGTAGTCGGTTCTGGAGAAAATAGCATACCATTTTACCACCCTACCTGTTAATTAACCAAGCTTTACTAGTTTAGTTCTATAGCCTGCTCCATACTCCATGATCACAGCAATCTTGTGAAGTTGCCTAGCAACCCACAGTCCACTATCTCATTCATCTATCACAAGACCTTGAACTAGGGTCCTCTCATTTCTAACTGACGGGACTTTCCCCCACCTTGCTTCTCCTAGGGAAGGGATATTTGAGTCTCACGGTTGAGATATATGGGAAGTTCTTCACGGTAGCTTAGGTAGCATGGTAGGCTCGCCTCAGGACCTGAGTGGCTGGTCTATCAGATCTTCTCCTACAAGACAGACACATCTCTGGATCCATGAGAAATCTGTGGCTTACGATGTTTCCGCACTTTGTCCAGGGTTATGCTGTTGATGAAGGATGGAGCTGAGGTTCCATGCCAAGCCCAAGGGTTTCCATACTCTGTGCACTTTTTATTACAGCATGTTGTCTCACTGCAGTCTGCCTTTAATGCTAAGCAGACAGACTCACAGACCGACCATCTACTAATGAGCACATAAAAACTGGACAAATATATCGAAAGAGTTTGGTGGAGAAGTACCTAGTAATGCCTTCTATGATCCGTGAGCAGAAGAGATGGAGGCATTTCTGCTACAGAGTTCAGAGTCATCTGGGCTAAACCCAACTTCCTAATATGATGTGTCTCATCCAGCTCAGCTCACTTCTTTTAAAGATTTATAAATGGTGTCAACAATAATAAAGGCACAGTAAGAAAAAACTTGTTTTTTTTCTGGTCAAGAGGATGAAATCTCTGGCCTGGGTGGAGACCTTAGCTTCCAGTTGGGCTGGTCGAGGAGCAGCCTATGAGACCAGCCCTAGGAAGGCAGTCTCATTTTAAGTCATACCAAAGACACAGAGTAACAATCCCTCCTTTATAAAGATAATGGATTTACTATTTCTTCTCAGAATTCCAGCCCCCACCTAGCAAAGCAGCTTACAGGGCTGAAGCCCTATGGCTTCTAAAAGTTCCCCTACTTTTCTGATGTACTCAGAAAAGCACAGCATCTCCTTTTCTTCTTCCTATCTCTGTTCTGAACACGCTTCCTCTGGTACCTTGGGCTTCTTCAGTTTCTCTAAAGCTTGCCGTGCAGCCATGTGGTCATTTGTGTACCATGTAGCTGGTGGACCTCCATGACAGCTTAAAACTCAAATGGCATGATTTTGTGTCCTTCTCCAGATGTGGCTACATATATGCCTATAACCTGAGAGCTATAGTATGGAGGAAGGGGGATTGCTAGGCTTGCTGGCTACCAGCCTAGCTCCAGGTTCAGTGAGAGACCTTGTCTCAAGGGAGTAAGGCAAAGAATGATATGCATCCAATGTCCTCTTCTGGCCTCTATACATGCACAGATATATGTGTTCTCTCTCTCTCTCTCTCTCTCTCTCTCTCTCTCTCTCTCTCCCTCCCTCCCTCCCTCCTTCCCTCCCTCCCTGTCTGTCTGTCTGTCTCTGTCTCTCTGTCTCTGTCTCTCTCTCACACAGAGAGAGAGAGAGAGAGAGAGAGAGAGAGAGAAAGAGGAGGAGGGAGGGAAGGAGGGAGAGAGAGAGAGAGAGAGAGAGAGA
>NW_021604631.1:4502153-4504339 GCF_004785775.1 Grammomys surdaster
AGAGAGAGAGAGAGAGAGAGAGAGAGAGAGAGAGAGAGAGAGAGAGAGAGAGAACAGGCCAATCTTGTGCACGCTTTGGACCATCCTGCCTGAGAAGCACCCACAGCCACAGCCACACAAACCCTACTTATGCAGGCTAGCCTATCCCTGAAGTCTGTCCCAGATAGGAGAGGGATATTCCATGCACTGAGGCTAAGCACTGCCAACAGGGATAATAGTAACTACTCACGAATACTGGCAGGCCATGGTTAGCAACCTATTCAGCTAGGGTACGCTATAATTTTCTAAAATGATGCAGGCAACATAAAATGAAGCTATACAGGCTTTTCCACTTTGGAGAAGGGCAAGTGTTTTCTTCACTGTTGTCGGTTTGTTTTATTTGCCCCTGTGACCTATACCCTGGGGACAGTGAAGCAGGTAAGCGGGTTCAGATAGAAGAACCCCAGGGACAGCTTCCCAAAACCCACAATCTGTAGTCACTAAGCCTCTATTCTCTGGCCCTGTGGACCTGAAGCTGGGACTGCCTTCTCTCTGAAAAAGATTACACTTGGGCAGAAAAAAAAAGAAGTCTTTGTACTTCAAAAAAATCAAAATGGAAAGCCAGAAGCCTTATACACAGCACAACGGGCCCAAGGACTGGAGCTGCAGAACGGGGAATGTGGTGGGACAAGGTGAAAATTAAAAGGATTTAGAAGACACGCCTCAAATTCACTTCAGGAACAGAGGCCTCCCTCCAGCAAAGCAGTTCTCCTGTGCTGCGACAGGAGATGTCCTCAGGTTCTGGAGACCACAGGGCTGCCCTCCCTGTCCCCTCCCCTGGAGGCCTTAGACCTGAGAGGTACCTACTCAGGCCTCTGTACATACATGCAAACAGAAGGAAGAAGGCAACACTGTCAAAGACACAAGTAAGTAAGTAAGTAAGTAAGTAAGTAAGTAAAAATAAATAAGGCCGATGAATCAAACCTCACTACAAGAAAATTTCAAGTGTGCCTGATTTGTATCTGGCACACTTTAGGTAATTACAGATGTTTCTAAATTAAAATAATGGTAATATTAATAAGGGCCAAGCCTCTGACCTCTTTTCATTATAAAAGGAGTTGGGGGGGATTTGTTTCTTAGATTTGATTTTACATTGGCAAATGTAATTTGTTTTATCAGAAACTGTCCCAAGTCTTACCCTCCCTAAGACATACATACTTTAATATATTGTATCTAGGTGTGTTTTTCTTTATATATAAAGCAATGTAATAGAGTTAATCTAATTATAAAGGCATGGGTAGATTCTATCTAAGAGAGCAGGGGCACAACAGCACTGGGGGCCAGCTAACTCTGGGCACTGGAATGCTGACCCATGTCTGTACACACTTGTCCAAACCCCAGAAGGCTCAACACTGAGTGATGTCTAACATAAACTGCTGACCCTTGTGTGAAGAATGAAGAATGTGTCAGTGCAAACCAACTGTAACACTTGGGTGACTCTGACCCGGATGGTGATCATGAAAATAGTTGTCTGGGAGGCCTTTGTGTTTCTTGTTCAATTTTGCTGTAAACCTCAAAATGTTCCTCAAGATTTCTTATCACTTTCATTTGCCTATTATCTACATGTAATGTTTACCTAGTATCTAAATGTCAATTTTTACCTATTATCTAAATGTAAGTTTTTACAGCTGTTTGCCTGGTGTCAGACACTAGTACAAACAGCTTTTAAACTTCATAACTGTTTTCCATTAAAATAAGAAATTATGAATTCAGCTCAACCCTTAACGGTCAACAGCAGCTCTTCTTGGATTTGCTGTGGGGAAAACGCACTGCTTCCTTTGAAGACTCTCTACTCTTAGTGCTCTTAGTGTGTATTCACACACACACACACACACACACAGAGAGAGAGAGAGAGAGAGAGAGAGATCGTGACTTTCAGGGAAGATTAGTCCATTGGTGGTCCCTGCAACAGGGCTCCAACAGCTTCATTTAGCTAGCACAAACAAGTTCCGTTTGCTTTCTGCTTGCATCATTGACATCTACAGCTGCAAATGACCCCCAAATGTGTATCTGAGTAATATCTGAACCCAAACTAGCCTCTAAGCTGGACCAAGAGCCTGTTGGGGTAACAAGAAGATATAGCGATATTTACCTTCCATGCTCAATGTTTCTGATTGTATATATATATATATATGTATATGTATATG
>NW_021604631.1:4504739-4509316 GCF_004785775.1 Grammomys surdaster
GAGAGAGAGAGAGAGAGAGAGAGCTCCCACCCCAATTACTTTATCTTCCCCAGGCTAGGACAAGGCAAAGGGTGGAGACTGCAACCAGAAGGAACAAGGCAGGATTCCTGGTCTCTGGCTTGCTCTCTGATACTTTCAACACTGCCCCCCACCTACACATCAGTACCAGAGAGCTAGCAAA
Source organism: Grammomys surdaster (assembly GCF_004785775.1). Classification (NCBI taxonomy): domain Eukaryota; kingdom Metazoa; phylum Chordata; class Mammalia; order Rodentia; family Muridae; genus Grammomys; species Grammomys surdaster. The sequence goes on from NW_021604631.1 coordinate 4,504,921, forward strand.
CTCAGATTTCTGGCTTTTGCAAAGAAATGCTTTTAGAAGTTTAACTTGGGCCTCATCAGCAGGACCATCTCCTTGTGGTAACAGAGAGAGCTCCTAGGATTCTTGTAAAGCAGCAGAGCCTTGGGAGACAGAGGAGGCCTTTTGGGTTATTTTGAACCCGTGAGTCCTTTTCTTGCGTCTTCTACTTTAGCAGGCAGTTGAATCTGACCATCATAAATGAAGCCCATTCAAAATCACGGTGGAGCTAACTACTCAATGGTAAAGCACTATGGAATCTCTAGTTCTATTCTCTCCAATTATAGAGGGGAGATACACAGACTCAGGGTATGGAGAGCAGCAGTCTTCATGGCCAGCCCTCTTTCATAGCAAAGTTCACCTCCACCATTAGATAGGACTGTTGGCAACACAGAGGGCCCCATGCCTAGTCTGTCCTATGTACCAGAGCCTAGAAAACGGACATTTGTAACTCTGCCACAATTAGCCATCTCCAGCACAGCTCAGTCTAAACCCAACTCAACCACAGGTGGAGTTAAATGGATTTCAATTTCTGATTTATCATCTTCTGGCTAAATTCCCTCAAGTGTCTCTTCCTGGTTGCTGCTTGGTACCTTGTTGATATTCCTTCCTGTATTCTTTAGTTTGCAGTTTTTAACCCCTTTGTACTTTCATGACATAAGCAAATAGGGAGAGGGTTTTGGTCAATCTCTATCCCCCCACTACAGCTTCTGGGTTCCTTGTATCCTTGAACAGACAGTATACGCACACACCTCCACCCCCAGCTCCCATCCATTGCCACACTTTGGGTTGCCCTGACATTCCAGGGTGTTTCCGATATCCTTCAGTGAAGACACAGCTAAGATACTTGTTCTCACTATCTTGAGTCCACTTGAAGTGACTAGCATCTGCCACTGCTGAACACTTGTGTATGATAACACAGCCTGGAAGTCAGAGACCAGTGACAATGACAGAATCTCTGAAAACCATATGTGCCAGACTGATCATTCCAACCTGAGAAAAACAGAGGCTGAAAGTAGTACTTGAGTTAGAATCCAGATTAGACCAAACACTGAAGACAAATGACTGAAGAGGCTCCCAAGGCCTCCCCCAACCCTCAAGCCCCCTGTCACCCTGGAATCTTAATAACTTTGTAATGCAATCTGACCTTTAAGTCAAGGCCGAATGCCAAAGACGCCAGGTATGAAAAGGTAAAGGAGTCATGAAGTTTGCACATTCCACAGACTCTGTGTTTTATTTATGAGCCAACTATGTCAGAGGCTGGGGATGTTTCAGATGTACAAGGTACCATGTCTTGTTTAAGCACATGGGGAGTGGCTCACTGCCAGGAACAGCTCTGTCACCATAGATAAGAGCGCCAGGAATCCCACAGCTCTGCCATTCATCCATGTAGACTCTACTCATACGCCCACCCCCTCTCTGGCAAGACGGTGGCTACCACACATCAGGGAACCTCAGCCTCGTGAAGCACTGTTTCCCTCACTGGACCCATGTATATGCTTGTGGGTTCTCCATCTGTAAATGGGAATAACCAAGGACTGAAGCTGGAAATGATCAAAACTAAACAAAGGACTCAAGCAACCAATTCTGTAGCGACCATTAACAGACTTCTTTTCTTGACATTATTCCCTAAACGACAGGATGAACATCTATTTACATAACATTATTCTGTAAGTTACTTAGAGATCATTTAAAGTACATGAGATGATGTGCGCATATTTATGCAAATATTAAGGCAGTGTGCAAAATACTTGAGTGTCTACAGATTTTGGTAATCGAAGAGGCAGTCTGGTACCAGTCCTCCCTTAGGTCCCGAAAGATGACTGTATATGTTAAGTCAGCTCTGTTATCTTTAGCATCTGACCTTGGCCAAGTCACTGGCACTTTCTATCTCATCTGAAAAAATCAGAAATAAAATCTGCCTTTCAGAATTCTAAAAGCAACAAATTCAACACATACATGGTTGTAGGCATACCACTGAATTCCTGCTCTTGCTGACTCCACCTTCCAAGTGCTGGGATTATAGATATGCATGCGTGGGTACCCCACTACCACCACCACACACAGAGTTTATGCAGTAAACAGACCAACCACTTGTGCGTGCTGTGTGTCAAACCCACGGCTTTGTGCATGCTAGGCAAGTGCTGTACCAACTAAGCCACATCTATGGCTGTCAGCCCATCAGTTTATAATGGATATGTTTTCTTTTCCCTTTTCCGCCAAAGGCCCACATCTTGGCTCTCTAATCATCTCTCTCATTCCCTAAGATTGCTTCTCCATAAATCAAATGTAATCACATCCACTGTACTCCTTGGTGCTCTTCTAGCCAGAAATTATGTTATGCAAACCTCCCACCCATGCTTTAAAATAATGTTTCCCTTTAGTTTTACGATATACATGTATGTGGAGTTTTTGCCTTTCATGTATATCTATGCATCACATATATGCAGTGGCCCCTGGAGGCCAGAAGAGGGCCTCAGATTCCCCTGGGACTGACGTTACAGATGGTTATGAGTTGCCCTGTGGATGCTGGAAATCAAATCTGGGTCCCCTGGAAGAACAGCCAGTGCTTCTAACTGCTGAAACCATCTCTCCACACTTTATGAGGGAACTGATCAGAGCTAAGCAGCACTGCCAAATTCCTGCTTTGGTGAAACTACTGACCAAAAAGACCCAGATGACCTGAAGTGACTGTTGTGAAGCCTGAGCTATATCCCTGGGAACCAATGGCATAGCCCAGCACAAAAGGACTGAACTATAGCACCTTGGTAGAAAGCACCGTAGCCACACCAAAAGGAATTTTTTTAAAACCCTGATTCTAAGCAGCAGAGATCACATTCATCTCTTTCAAAGAAAGGACATAAATGGAATCTTGTGATCTTAGTAGGTTGTTCTAAGAACAACCAAACCAAAGACAGTGAGTCTGTCTGGAAAACATATGTCAGCACCGCATGTTAAAACTTGTTACCAAACAGCTTCCCTGAGTCCCTTCCCAGCCACTCACAACCTAAGGTGCTGTTTCTGTGTATTGCTTGTGGCTAAACAATTGTAGAGAGCTGCTCACTGCAGCAAGATCAGAGACCTGCCTGCTGTTTCTGACACATGCTCCTCCCCCCATCCGTGAAGCCAATGGCTTTAGGAAGCACATGTGGCTCCAATGGGACCATGATGGGATGCCTTGGTGGGAATGCCAGGAATGTTTTTAGAAAGGAAGTCAGCAAAGCTTCACTAATAAATTATGAGAAGTCTGCCCGTGTACTGGAAAGAAGGCTACATTTGAAATGTGAGGCCTTTCGTTTTAGACAAATTGTCACTACCTGCTTCTGTGACCCCAGATGAGTCCCTTGAAACTTTCTAGGTCTCTTTTCACAGATTATAAGATAAGGGTGGACCTGATCTCTCACGCCCTTGACATTCAGAAGGTGGTGATGATACAGTTGGCCTCTGCTTCCCCTTACACCTAAGGGAATATATAGCCTGAAAACAAATCTTAAGCCTGAGTCAGTCTTCCCTGTAAATCCCTCTCCTTGGCCTTTTCTGGGACTGTTGGCAAAGAATTTGCTCCCCTGAGGACAGCGGAGCTAACAGCTGGACAGTACTGGCTGATTTCCACAATTCCCACAGCTGGCCTTAGAGACAAACAGCCGGAAAGGCGTTTATCAACAAAACAAAACCATGACTCAACTTTTACAGGCCAAGTGTGGCTGGAGACTTGAAAGCCCTGTACGGCTTTTCCCTGACCTACAATCCCATACATGGACTAAGATCTTCCTAGCCTTGGCTCGGATGAACTGCAGTGGGAAAAAGAGAGACAAGACAACTCCCAGGACAACCCAGGGCCATGGCTTCATGTTTTTTTACACCACTCCTCAGAAGAAACCAAACGATTCTGAAGTTGCTAGAGTACTCAACCAGGCCATGCTGTGAGTACTCTGCCTCAGGACTAGCCTACACACAATAGAGTCTCTGAGCATGAAATGCTATCAGAGTCCCCTTTCTCATCAAGACAACAACCCACCCCCAAAAAATCACCATATATATAGTCCAAGAAGTCAAAAAAATATACTGTCAAAATGGAGATCCCTGAGCCAGGGATACTGTTCAGTTGGCAGAGTCCTGGGTTTAATCTCCAGCACCACATGAAACTGTGTAGTACAGACTTGTAACCCTAGCATCCAGGAGGCAGAGGCAGGAGGATTAAATAAAAAAAAAAAAATTCCAAGGTCATCTTTCCCTAAACAGTGACTCTGAGGCAACCCTGGGGTGTATGGGACCATGTCTTAAAAGGCAAAAAACTAAAAATGGAGACGCTCAGCTGGATGAATGTGTGAGCTGATGACAGCATGCTCTGCCCTGCCTGATGCCCCACTAGATGACAGCA
>NW_021604631.1:4509326-4582136 GCF_004785775.1 Grammomys surdaster
CATGCCACATCCTTAAGGCCCTTCCTTCTCATTGGCAAAGTCAGGCTTTCTAACTAAGCTTTAAAGAGGTGATACCACGATCTTCTGTTCACCTCTTTTAAAACAGGTTTCTGCCCCAGCAGCCCATTCAGAAGGAAACAGGAAAGACAAACCCCAGTCCACTGAGCTGTACACAGAGTCTGTGTGTGGAACCAACGTGCAGCTGGACCACCCCGCCACCTCGTGATGTCTGCCTGCCGTGCACAGTCAAAATGGGAGAGCGTGGTAGTGTTGATACTCCTGGATTCAACAAAGTGGTTTGTTTATTGGGGCTGCTAACTCACAAAAGAGGCATTTAAAAACTCTGTAAGGAAACTTGGGAACTGAACAGGGAAAAGGCAAATAGACAGCAGCAGTTTGGCCTTGGCAAGCAGCAGGCAGCTGCCCCAGTGAGCTTTGAGCACTGGACCAAGACACAGGACCTCGGCTACCAAAATGGTCTCCGAATGGAGTGAGTCACCCTACACTGCCACCAACCTCCTGTGTGAACCAAAAAAAAGGACCAGATAAGACTTCTTAACTAAAAGTGTACCTAAGTAACTGTTTAAAATGCTGCGGCAGAAATCCATTGGCTACTGCATTTTAAAACACCCTCACACATGTACACATTGAGAAACTTGAATTCCCAGTGGTTTCTCAATGATAAATGAACAAGCTGTCTATAAAACTGCTGGGAAGTCAGGATGTACAGACAGAGGTGAAAGGACAGTACCTTCAGAGAGAAGCAGATGCGTGATTTTCCTGGCCTATATTTTCTGCAACAAAAACTTTCAAGTTTCTGAGAGCAGAGAAAAACCAAATCAACCAACCAAACAAATAAAAAAAAAACCCAAACAAATAAACAAACCCTACATTCTCCCTGCCTTGAAAAAAAGACTCCATTAATAAGAATTAAGTGAAGCCTAGTTTAAATAGTCCTCTGGGAACAAAGAACAGTGAGGATACCTGACTAGAAGCAGCGTTTTTCTGTCCAGAGGGCGGATATTGGATATTCCATTCTTGTTAAATAAGTCAATAAATAGTCCCCTGGGGACTACGGGCTTAAAACATAGCTAGTCTGCAGAGCACTAACTCCCCGACTCACGGAGCACCTCCACTCTGACAGGCTGTTAAGTGGACAGAAATTTCCCCCTCAAATTTTTCCCGCATATCAGTAGCAATTATGGCTCACACCCTCTGAGCTGTTCTGGTGCAAGCACAGGCTGCAGGCAGCCGGCTCCATTTGGCAGCTCTGCACAACAGGCTCCCAAGCCCCCTTCCTCTACAGCTCCTCACCAAGCAGCCTCTACCAGGGCCCCAGCATCGAGAGACTCTCTTTCTTGTGTGAATCCAAGTCTCTGCTCGTGGTAAGCTTGTGCTTTTGAACTATACTCTGAAGTAGCCTCCATGTTCTTTTGACTAAAAGTACCTAAAAGCATAGCTTTAATCCTACAATTCAAATACCCACCCCATTATCACCAGCTGAGGCACCAGAAAGACCCTGGCCACTCGCCTTCTCTCGCCTGCTGTAGTGGGCCCAATTCTAAGTGGACCCCAACTCCCTGCTCACGGTTCTACATTCTCTGTGTAGTCAGCCCCTTCCCCACTGCAGCCTGTGCAATTAAGAGTAGGGTAGAGATGGTGTGGTTATGCTATGAAAGTGATCTTAAAGATGTAATTAAGGTTCTAACTCAGTTGACTAGTTCATTAAATGGGAGACCAGCCCGCCCAGGTGTGCTGGCTACTTTTATGTCAACTTGATACCAGCCAGAGTCATCTCAAAGAGAGGGAACCTCAATTGAAAAAAGGAGATTCCATAAGATCTAGCTGTAGGGCATTTTCATTTTTTAAAAAATTTTTTATTGGTTATTTTATTTATTTACATTTCAAATGGTATCTCCCTTTTCAGTTTCCCCTCCAAAAAACACCCTATCGCACCCCCCCCCCCCCTTGCTTCTATGAGGGTCCCCGGCCCTCCCACCCACTCCTACCTCACTGCCCTAGCATTCCCATACTCTGGGGCGTCAAGCCTTCACAGGACCAAGGACCTCCCCTCCCATTAATGTCCAACAAGGCCATCCTCTGCTACATATTCGGCTGGAGCCATGGGTTCCTCCATGTATATTCTTTGGTTGGTGGTTTAGTCCCTGGGAGCTCTGAGCATTTTCTTAATTAGAAGATCCAGCCCACTGTGAGAGGTGCTGTCCTTGAGTTCTATAAGGAAACAGGCTGAGCAAACCAGTAAGAAACCAGTAAGCGGAACCCCTCTATGACCTCTGCATCAGCTCCTGCCTCCAGGTTCCTGCCCTGCTTGAGTTCCTGTCCTGACTTCCTTCAGTGATGAACTATACTGTAGAAGTGTAAGCAAATAAACCCTGGCCTCCTCAGCTTGCTTTTGCTCACAGGGTTTCATCACAGCAATAATAATCCTAACTAGGACACCAGCACTGTCCTAACCAGGAGATAGTTAAAAAACCAAAATCTCCAAGTAGAGAGACTGCCCTCCAGCTGGCCTGGAAAGGGCAGGCCAATTGCCAAAAATATACCCAGCTTACAACTGACTATTGAACCCAAAAGAAACTCTACGGAGGCCAAGGCTCCAGCTGCCACCGGACTGTAAGGTGGTAAGAAGTGGGAAGGGAGATAGGTAGGCCATGACATCTGCCCACAGGAAACAAGAAAAGATAAATGTGGCTTTTCTAATGGCTACATTTGTGGTAATTTGTAGTAATGCTAAAGACAAAATTATTCCACAACTGTCTTAACGCACAACCTCATGGGTTGGATCTCTCCTGTACAATGTGCTGGGATTGTGGAGCTGGGTCCTTCAGAAAGTTTAGATGGTTTAGGTTTAGATGATGTCACAAGGGAAAGGCCTTCAGGATAGGACAAGTCCTCTCCTACAAAGACTCGGAAGAGACGCCTCCATTGCGAAAGTATTTACTGCACAGGTGTGAAGATCTGATTTCTCTATCCCAAACCAATGTCAAAAAAGCTGGGTGTGGTAGCTGCTTGCAATCCCAGCACTGGAGAGTCAGAGACTTAGGGGTTTCTGGAGCTCCTGGGGCATCTAGCCTAGCCTAGCCAAGCTCTAGCACCACAAAGATGATCTATCTCAAGAAACATGGTGGATAGTACCCAAGGAACACTCCAGACCGAACTCGGGCGTCCACATACACACATACAGCATACACCCTCCTCCCTCCCACTCCATTCTCTCTCTCTCTTCTCTGTCTCCTCTTTCTCTTCTTTATCCTCTGCTCCTCTCTCTCCTTCCATCCCTATCTCACTTATTCTTTCCTTTCTTCTTAAATTTCTTATATTGTATATTTCTTATATTATTAAATTTCTTCTTTCATTTTGTAAGTTTCCTTTATTTATACAGTGGGAGAGGGGCTGAGTAGGCACACCGTGGAGCACATGTGTAGGGTTTGCTTTCTGGAGCATGTGAAACCCTGCGATCAGACCCCGGTTGTCAAGCTTTGTGACATGTGCTTTTACCTGCTGAGTCATTTTTTCTGGTCCCTTTTTCTTCCCTGTTTGAGAGCACATTAAGTATCTATGAGCCAGGAACTGAACCCTCAACCAAATCCAACTATTCTGGCTTTCTGACAGGTCTTCCCAGCCTACACATTTGTGAGAAATCCCAGCACTGAAGTCACTGAGGCTATGGTGCCTTGTTGCAGGCAGACTAACACATGAAAAAACAAACAAACAACCAGAAAAAATCATACACCTATCATTGGGCCTCATGTCTGCCTGTTCCTGCACCGATATCTTCTCTTCTTCGTTCACCCCTGAAAGTAGTTATATGAGTAAAAGTGAATCCTGAAACAAGTGTGGCAGCTATGGGAGGCTGTGAGCCTTGGAGACAGCCTCTAGCCTGGCATGAGAGGCCAGGCCTCCCCCTTCTGCATCGGTCTCCTGAACCTGATGTCTGCCTCTCATCCTATTGCTGACTCCTCAGAGAAGTCTGGCTACAGAAGAAGTCTGGCTGGAACTTCACCTCTGGCCTCCTAAACTGCAGGCCTGCTGCTCTTCCCTGGCCTATGTCTGAGGCTATAGGGGAGTGTCGGGGAGGAGGGTGTGTTTTTGTCCTAATGGTCCAGAGCAGCAAGAAGTTGATTTCCTTTGAAAGAAAGGTTCACCTGAAAAACTGAAGGAAGGAGGAGGTGTTTCTGATATTCACAAAGGAGACATATTTGCATAGGACATTTTGTATTCTACTTAAGACTGGTCACAGCCCAGCTTGACTACTGATGCTTCTGGAAGACTCATCTCCACACCTCTTCCTTTCTCTGCCTGTCTGTGTTTCCCTCCAGCTGGTTTGAGCTAGCTCCCTGACTCTCTGTAACCTGGCACTTCCTCCATGTAACTAACCTTCCAGGTCCTCCTACTCCGTTCCTGGATCCATGTAGGAACAAGATCCCCGTGTGACCTCACAAAGCCTCTTCTACACCTAATCCCGGGCAACTTTCAGGACCACACTGGCTTTACTCGCTGGCTTTAGACCTCCATGGTGTCTCACTCTGTTCTGCCAGTTTGTCTTCAACTCAGTAAAGATAAGTTCAGGATGTGCTGGGAAAACCAGACTAAGATCCAGATATACAGAGAAACTGTCTTAGAGCTTGAGGCCTGCCAGGACACTTAAAAAATAGTTTACCCATGATAGAGGTTGGTACTATATTCTGCCCAAGCTCCGTTCAGGATCCAATTAATTTTCCCTAGATAGTGCCCAAGCTTCAGGCTTGATAACAGCCAGAGAAACCCTGTGGTGGGAATGAAAGTTACCTATAGCTTCTCTGTTCTCCACCAACTCTTTAAGGCTAAAATAAAATTGATGTGTTATAGTTCTGGTGCTCCTATTTGGTTCCCACTAGCAAATACCTGTTGCAACTACCAGAAGGGAATAGAATGTCAGCTAGCCTTAACCAAGACAAGGATGAAACCTTTAGAATGCCCTTTTGGCTGTTTAAAAGTGTGCTTGGCTCAACACACAGGATTTCTACTTTGAATCTTTCTACTGAATTGATTACGACAGCATGAATGCTAATGAACTACTAAAAAGTAGCCTCGCCACAATAACCTGTCATCCTGTCCAATGCTTTAGGCTATAAAAATCCTAGATGTGTGTTAGAGACATCGTCTCATGTTTGTGTGGCCTCCACAAAACAATAGATGGCTATTAAAGGAATTACAGCAATCAGAACAAACATGGGACATTGCATATGTCTACATAGGTGTGAAATAAAACAGGACACATAAATATAATGGGAGACTGTCACATAACACGGAAAAGAGTCCCAATAGGGTCCATAAGGAAGTCCCTCTCCTCCCACTAGCTGAACAATGAGTCATCTCACCCCAGAGTCCAGAGACCATCAAGGACTCAGGTTATCTTAAAAGTTAAGCCAACACAAGCAAATATCAATTTCTCCCCTGTAGATATCAGCTATCAAAGTTCAGAAAGACAGAGTCACTTAGCATGAGACGATGACCTGTCGTCTTTGCCATTGTCAGGCTGACCTGATGATGATAGCTGGTTTCACTTGCTAACTTCACATAGAATCTTTTAAAAGAATCTCATGGGTTGAGAATGAAGCTCAGTAATCGAGACCTTGCCTAGCACACCCATGGCCCTGGGCCCAATCCACCGTATCATAAATAGATTTTTAAAATAAAGCACAAATTCTGGGAAATGTCCTTATTAGGTATAAGATATAGGTATAAAGAACCATATAGTATCATACAATTGCAAAATTATCATAAAAGGGGGAATCTTTATGTCTCTAGTCTAGTACCTCAAAGACTTGGCTACTGGTGGGGATCCTGTGGTTTAAGCCATTCCTGGTACTGACCTTCTCCCTTGATGAGACAGGTACCACACTGAACCAGTAACCGGCCATCTCTTTTATCTATCTGTCATACCAAGTGAGTGATCCTGAGCCCCTTACTCTACAAGTGACACAGAAAACCTGGCAACACCTCCATCAAGATTAGAGGGGGGTAAAAACCTAAGGGAATCTTCCTCCGTGTTTACTCTAGGACATTTGTGTTTAGAAGGAAGAAAGTAAATAGTGACATCAGGTTAAGGTGTTTACTGATGCAGAAGCCAGGGTACACTGGGGTGTGATAATGGTTCGATTGGGAGTGATTCCCCTCCAGGCAGAGCAGCTGGGAGACAAAGGTCACTGTCTACTTGATGATTCATTAGTTTTATTAGGAAGCCACCGATGAGCTAGTCATCTACAAAGGCTTAGCCATGGAGGCAAGAAAAGTGGCTAAAAATATTATTTTAATAAATTCTCACAATAGACATCTGAGTTAAGTAATTATGCTAGTCAGTTTACCAATGAGAAAGTGTGGAGCCCAGAGAGGATCCATAATAGACCCAAAACTGTGCAGCTCAGAAAGGGGCAGAGACAGAAAATGAACATCTATTTCCCTGAGCATAAGAACCACGATTTCCCACTAGACATCCTTCAGTGAAAAGTCAGCATCCACAGTTAATTCATCATTCAGGCTGAAGACACAGGGGGAGCATAAACATCATAAGCACACACAGTTTTAAAATAAGTGGAAGGAGAACCGTGTCTGTCTGTGTCTCATGGGTAACATGAGCTATGGTTTTCATGTATATCTAGTCTTACCAGATGAGAGTGGTCAAAGAAAGGATCAAGACTCACTACCATGGCTTCCGGGAGGGTGGGCAGAATACCTGCCAATTATTTTACGTAGAGTCATGTATGATTCCAGTCAGCTCATAGCTGTATCCTTTTCTGGGCAGCTAGTCCACAACACAGATATTCAACACACATGATGAAGCCCCTGCTATATGAAAGGCAACACAACTGCCATCAACCTTTCTAAGACATATGGGGCTGTTTCTCACCTGCCTCAGCCTTTTCAGCTACCATCTCCTTGGGCTTTCAAGACTTGGCTCTGTGAATAGAGCCACATTCACAGCAAGCCATTTGCCATACTGTCAACCACACACCACCAGTCAGGAGGACAGTGGGACAGTCTTTACTCTCCTACCCACAGACTCCGCATTTGTGACTCATTTGCTTGCTATGGTTTACTTGCCACCCCCAAATAAATGGCAGTTCCATGGTCTCTTGTGAGTCTGTGCAAATCATGGAAAATAGTGGTTATCTGCTGCTTAGGCTCCTGGGGCCAGCTGCCTGACGCCATCCTTGCACCAGAAACAGTGTCCTCTGCAGGGTCTGTTCAATGTCATGTTTACACATCTCTGCACTGTTGATGAGTCTGCTGTTTGAAGCAGCTCTAGTCACAGTTGTGAGGTGCTGCCATGTGCCCCTAAAGCAAGGAAATTATGATGTGCCTTACAGAAAACATCCTCAGGACAGATAAGTGCCATTCAAACAGGTACAGAGCTCTTGGCCATAGTCCAGTGTAAACAAGCCAGTAGAACACATTGAATGAGGTGTCTCTAAACAGATGTACACACTATTAAGACTATGTATCAACTGACTGATAAAAATGCTAGCATGAGAGGCTTACGAGAATCTTCACATTTCTCTCCTCTGCTGTTAACTAATTCAATGACTTTATTGGATGTAAGCACTGCAAATATCAAGAAGCGATTATGAGAAAAATCTACGCATGCTTATTGTCATTTCTGTGACTAATATCATGCTAGGCTTCCCCCCTAATTAAGACCATCTGGGAAACTTGGAAATGATTTGTGATTTAAGCCTTGCATGTCCTCTGTATCTGGACTTCTATCTCCTCCACAATGCACCTCCTTCCCCGTCTCCTGTCTGCTGATTCCAAACCCGTCCCAGACCCCCAGCTGCCCATATCAAAAGGTAGTTCCAGAAGATAGCGCCCATGCCTCCACTGGGGTTACAAAACCCTGTTTTATCATCCACATTTGCTCTTGTCATTATCTGAAATTAACATTTATCTGTTCTGGACTTTATTATCTGACTCCTACTTTGCTGACTGACAATGACCCTACCCCACCTATAAGCACGTAAGAGGTGCTCAGTAAATATTTGCTGACTTTACCAACACTATGGTTTCCTGGCATCTCTTTCTCCTTTGACCTCAGGTCCAGCCACAATCATTTATTTCCCAGCCCAGAAGTTTAAGAATCCTTCAATCATTTAAGAAGAACTTTGAAAGTGTGCCCATTGGTGCCTCTTGACTCTATCATGATTTTTTTCCTGGGAAGTAGCAGAATTGAGGGTCAGTGAGTTTGTCCCTCTAAGTCACTGTAATTGCTTTTAAAGGAGAATCAACTCGTAGTGGTGCTCTGCTGAAAACCTGCATATCACTGGGCTGATTAATGGCCACTCCACATAACACATTCCTGCGTCATGACCAACTTGGGGCACCCGCCTTCTCTCTTCACACTCACTCCAGCCTGGCTGAGATCCGAGTAACTGAAGGATGAATAATGGTGTCTGAAATTTTTCTGTTGTTTTTGCCTATGTTTTTTAAAAAAGAGCCAGTAATTTACAACACAGAGTCTCCACGGAGGGAAGGTAATGTGGGGATTCGGAGGAGGAAGGTTTGGGTCATCCATGACCATCCTGGAATGTTGACTACAGGTACATGGAGATATCCCCATCTACGGTGTTCTTGTTTGACTTCCATGTACCTTAAGGCCAAGATATATACAATGAGGTATTTCTAACACCAGCCTTAATCAGAATGTACTTGTGATAGAAAGAAAGGGAAAAAAGAAAGGAAGGAAGGAAAGAAGGAAGGAAGGAAGGAAGAAAGAAAGAGAAAGAAAGAAAGAAAGAAAGAAAGAAAGAAAGAAAGAAAGAAAGAAAGAAAGAAAGAAAGGCCTATTTTTACATGGTATCTGCGCAACTGTTGATGCAGACTAGCTCATAAACAGCTGGCAGCCAGACAACCAAGGAGAGGTCTTCACTGGTAGTCAAACAAAGAGGACCTTTGCAGAGTGGAAAAACATCATCAAGACTTTCACACCAGCCAGCGATATTACATAGACATGCAACCTTGTCGGGAGGAAAAACAAGAGGTGTGTGTGTGTGTGTGTGTGTGTGTGTGTGTGTGTGTGTGTGTGTGAGAGAGAGAGAGAGAGAGAGAGAGAGAGAGAGAGAGGGAGAGGGAGAGGGAGAGAGAGAGGTGGGGGGAGAAAGAGCTGCAGGCTTAAAGAATAAACAAAGCTGTTCTGGTGAGTCTCAGGGTAAAAAAAAAAAAATCTCTTGATCCCATCCAAGAGGCCCCTGCTAGGGCTTTCTGCTATTTTCAGCCTCCACAGTATAACCAGAGTCCTGCCCTTTGACCCTGAGGTGCTAGACAGTATCTATTATATTTACATAGAATGGATAAGTGAGATGACGATGAAATTGATTCACAGTGTTGAATGATTCTAGGAGGCAAAGCGTAGCATTTGGCACTTAGTGATATCTTGTCCCAGTTGTGTATTATTTCTCCTAAAAAGACAAGGCTACACAGTACTAAGGATATAGCTGGCAGATTAGATACCCTTCCTGTCTTGGGGAAAGCCAGCAGAAAGCCAACAGCTGCCCAGTAGAAGTGGAAGCAGCAGCGGCTGCAGGCAGGGATCATCTCTCAAGAGCCTGCTCTCCCTGAAAGGCCTTCAGCTCACTGCTTTCAGGAAACCTTCGGCAGGTGGAAAGGTTTTACACAGGAGCAGCCAGCAGCAGCATGCAGGTTGTTAACTTTCCCACAGGCACCTCACGCTTACACCCAAACATGGAAGGAGCACCCCTAGTTTTACAGTGGATCATTTAATCTTGAGTGCCTGTAACTCAGCAGTCAAGAACTTGTTCAGCATATGGTAGGTTTTGGATCCCCAGAACCACAGAAGAAACAAGGAGAGGGGAATGAGAGAGAGAGGAGAGGGAAGAGAAAGGCAGAGACACAGATACACAGACACAGACACAGAGGGACACAGACACAGACACAGAGGGGCACAGACACAGACACAGACACACACAGACACACAGAGACACAGACACACAGACACAGACACAGACAGACACACACATACAGACACAGACACATACAGACACACACACACAGACACACACACAGACACAGACACAGACACAGACACAGACACAGACTCAGAGGGGCACAGAGACACAGAAACTGAGACATCAGAGAGAGGGAGAGAGACAGAGAGTTTTCTCAAAACAGATTGTTTTGTTTGGCCAAGCTCTGCAGGTCTCTCGTGGGTGAATATTATTCTTAAAGCTGAGGAAGGAGTCTGGAATGTTTTTGCCTTCTTCGGCCATGAGTGACGAGAGAGGCAAGAAGGCTGGAAAGTAGGGTGATCGATTGCCCCGGTTTGCCCTCTACTTTCCTGGTATACCCCACAGACACCAGGCCTACAGGGGAGGACAGGAAAGGCTGCAGATGGCCTCAGCACCATCACTTGGCACCCCTGTGTCAGCAGAACCCAGATGCAGGATGCTCTGATCCAGGGGGACCCTGCTCTGCAATACAGCCTCACCCACCCCTCTACAGGGACAAGGGAGACTGGACTCTCATTTAGCATTAAACAAAATTCTCCAAATTTCCCATCCTTCCACCGTTTAAACACACCTTTCTGAGACAACTTTTCATGTGTCCCAGGCTGGCCCTTAAAACTTCCTATGCAGCCGGAGGCAACCTTGAATTTCTGTTCTTTCTGACAAACTCAGGGACAGGGTTGTACCCCCACGCCCAGTTTTGTATGTGGTACTGGGATCAAACCCAGGGTCTGCTAGAGGCACTGTAACTGAAGTGCATATCTAGCCCCATTTAAACACATTTGAAAGCTAAAAATCAATGGCTACCACCAGCATTGACTGGCTGAGTGGAGGGAAGTGTCACAAGATAAGGAAAGTCTCAATGACCATGCTGTGATTAACTCTTTAGTAGCACCTCTTCATCTCCCTGTGAGCCCTGACAGCCAAACAAACCTGTTCAAAATTACTCAGCGCCTTAGAAATAAGTGTGAGGGTACTTGGCCTTTTCATTTCCAACTGGGATTAAAATCCATACATTTTAATACTTAAGAAATAATTTAATGATCCCAGGACAGAAGATTATCCACAGGAAGTGGTGGAAGTGTCTTCTCTTCCCGTCTCTTTGGCCTGTTTAGGAAAAGCAAGATGCCGAGAGGAATGTCATGGTTTGGAGAGCAAAGTTGTGTCTCTAAGGCCGACCACCCTTGGCACCAAGCCAAGAGATGAAAACTACTGGTCCGGGCAGATGGGGCACCTAAACTATCCATACCAGATTCAGACGTGGATTCCTTGAAGGAACACCTAAACCCACAAGGGGCAGCTGTTGCAGCATGCAGTTGATCTTGAGGACTTCAATCAGTCATAAAATAAATGATCTGGTTTCAAAAACTAAAAAGGAAGAAAGAAAGGAAGGAAGGAAGGAAGGAAGGAAGGAAGGAAGGAAGGAAGGAAGGAAGAAGCCAGAATAGTTGAGAAGCCAGAAAAGAAGGAAGAAAAAGAGGAAACAAAAACCAATATTTTGGGGGGAATAATTAACAAATAACCCCACTTAGGTTTTTAATATATAACTTTGTTCTCTTATCTTTACATTTTTTAGAAAAAGAAACTCTGAAGTGTTGAAAATAAAACTAGAAACTTCTGAAAGAACCTGTTCAAAGAGGAGTAATGTCCCCCAGGCCATCTGGAGGGCACAGACAGATTTCAGCCTTCCTTGCTATGTGGATAATTTATCTTCTCACCTGGCGTACCTTCAAGTCCTTTGAAACGATCACCAGTTTGATATTTAAAACACTAGCCAAGCCCCAAGAGTTCAGGACTCAGATTTTACTGCCATTCTATACCAACAGACGCAATACAAAGCGGGCTCCCAAAGGCCTTGTTAGTATTTATAAATGCTTTACCAGAGCTGTGGAAATTAAGTTAAAAGATGGCAATTGGAAGTGAATACAATCAGTACAGTATGGTTTCAATATTTGAACCTTTGTTTTCATTATAAAACGCCTTCAAGTAACTGGTCGTCTGGTTCACTTGTGAAATTTTCTTGGGGCAGCATCTGGCTGTCACTCCAACTACCACTGTGTGTGTGTGTGTGTGTGATTCCTTAGGCACTCTGAGAGTAGATCTCTTAGTGGAGTGGTTGGGATCTTGGCTTGGCTTCTGGCCAGTGAACCCAGAAACACAACTACTTCCAAGCCTCCAGTGCTGAGATTAAAAGCACGCATCAACACACCTGGTTTAACACAGACAAACACACATGCACAAACATAAATACATAAATAAAATTTTAGGGTAGATTCTGGGAGTCAAACGCAGGTCTTCCTGCTCACAAGAAAATGACTCTGCCAAATGATTTCTCTTCCTAGCCCTCCAAATGCCACTTCTACCAAGAGAAACAACTGTGGCCTCTGGCTTTGTATGGTACAGCTAATTCCCAAGGAACTTTTGTTCTGAATGACAACCAGAGTTCTCTCTTTTCACAGAGTTCCTGCTCAGACCTCACCTCCCTTCACACAGTTCTTTCTCTGCACAGTTCCCCACCCATAGAGAACGTCATACTGAATAGCCAAGGAGCCACAGTTAAGATGCACCATACTCAAACAGCACAAGAGAACAACAGTGTTGTGTTGTTTAGTTTAGTTTAGTTTAGTTTAGTTTAGTTTAGTTTAGTTTAGTTTAGTTTAGTTTAGTTTAGGTTTGCACTTCATTGTCCAGACTCCAAATCCTTTGGCTTGACACAGAACACAATGCTTCCTGTAAAGAGTTACTGAGCTAGGGCAGGTGAGACCATTCCCAGACTGAAGCGGATGTGTTTACCTTTTCTAGGAGGAAAAAAGAAAATCTGTCTCGTGCAGGAAAGTGTCAAGACTGAGTGGCGGCTGTGCTGAAGAGTGTTCAAGACAGGCAGCATTGCATTTCGTCAAATCCCAGCTTTTCTAAAAGTGGTGTGTGTGTGTGTGTGTGTGTGTGTGTGTGTGTGTTTCATCCTCATCCCTTCTGATGTAAAGATCTCATGTTTGTCTCTGTTTCTTCCCATCCCCCAACTCTACTCCAATCTAGCCAGATGGAGGGATTCTGAGGTCACCAAACCTCCCTGCCGTGGACACACCCTGGAATGATTTTCCTCCTTTCACCTCCTGCAAAATTCTGACTTTCACAACACAAGCTTTCCCCATTCATGATGCTGTGTACCCATCGAGTTCCCAAAAGTCACCTTTCCTCCTCCTGCTACAGAAAGTTGTGCATTTCTGATCATCTCCCCCTCTTCATGGATGTGGCCACTGATGACGTTACCCACAGCTTTATCATGGGAAAGCCTTAGGTTACAGTGCTAGCCGGGTGGAAGGCAAACCAACTCTTGATAAACTGATGAATGGCACGATCCTATTGTTTTCCTTGCCCTTCTGTGCCACATCCTGGCCACCCACAGAGCTGCCTGGGTTCTATGACCCCAGAGCCACCTTTCAGGCTATCATCTCCACTCAGGCTTGACTTCTTTCCATGGGTGTGTATATGGAGGTGGGGGTAGGGCAAGGGGAGGTCGTTTCTGACTTAAATGACTAGACCAGCGTCTCAACTAGTAATGAACCTTGAAGCTCAAGGGAATGAGGAGTTTCTGTTTTCATTTGAGGAAAAGATTGCCCAGGCATGATAGTACCTGTCTTTAATCCCAGCGCTCAGAAGGCAGAGACCAGTGGATTTCTATGAGTTCGAAGCCAGCCTGGTCTACAAAGCGAGTCCAGGATAGCCAGTGCTATTACACAGAGCGATCTTGTCTCAAAGAAAAAAAGAAAAGAAGAGAAGAGAAAAGGAAATGAAAATGAAGACTATTTTGGAAACCCCAATAACTTCTACTCTCCATTTTCAGTTTTCACAAGTTTTCAAAGAACACACCTGGAAGAAAGCTGGGGACATCTGACTAGTATGTGACATTTATCTCTGCCCTCTGCCCTCTGCCCTCTGTTTATATAAAACAGTAAGCAAGAACACATCAGATGAGCTGGTATTTTAACTCTTTGTTGGCCGACTCAGGGTAAAAGACTGATCCTGAGGAGGGAACAGCCACACAAGGAGACCTCTTCCCCACAGAGATTGCCCTACTTGGTATCCTGAAGTTCTGAGGAGCCCTTAAATCAAGTCAGTCACTGTGTAGTTTTTTCCTTTAGATTTTCCCTAGAACCATCATCATCCCAAGCCTCTGTGATCCTGAAGAGAAGCAGATACCCTTGTTTGCCTGTGCAAGGCCCTGCAGGGGACCCTTAGGGAAAACAAAGTTAAGTCTGTGTGCCAGGAGGTAACTAAGAATTCCCTGAGAACATGGAAGAACAAAGATATGTGTAACAGACATCGTTTGTGATGGTTTTACCATTGGTCTCACCCTTCCTAAAGCCTAGACCCTTTAACACAGTTCCTCAAGTTGTGGTGACCCCCCACCCATAAAATTACCCCTACCTCATAAATTGCAATTTTGTATTGCTATGAATCATAATGTAAACATGTGATATTTCTGATAGATGACCTTCAAAAGAGTCATTCGAACCCCCAAAGGGGTCAGGACTCACGGGTAGAGAACCGCTGGTTTATACTGGCTGTCAAGATTCACCTCAGGGCTAGGACCTAGAATCACCTAAGAGATACGCTTCTGGACATGCCTATGAGGGGTTTTCTAGACTCAGTTCACTGAGGCAGGAAGATCTCCTTTAACTGTGGGCAGCACGGTTTCCCAGACTGGAGTCCTGCACTGAACAAAAGAGAGAAAGCAAGCTGAAGACTGGCATTCACTGTTCTCTGCTTCCGGACTGGACCCAGTGTGAACCACCACCTCCTGCTCCTGCCTCCGAGAGCTCGCCATCATGACGGACAGTATCCCCCGCCCCCAGGTCTTTTGGCACAGCCACGAGAGACAGAACTAGTGGAATGGCCTAGTGCCAGTTAGAATTCTAAGGTAAAAATACATGTTAAAAATCACTCCCGTCAAGTGTGAGACTTTAAGACTAATCATTGAGGTCTTGGAGTGGTTTGAATAAGAAATGTCCCTCATAGTCTTAGGTATTTGAATATGTTTAGTCCCCAGTTGGTGATGCTGTTTTAGAAGGCTTGGGAAGTGTGTTCTTGATGAAGGAAGCATGTAACTTGGGGGAGAGCTTTGAGAACGCAAGGTCTTTCCTTACTGAAATTTTCTCCCTCTCTTGTATGCTCTCTCCTCCTCCCTCCCTCTCCCTCTCTCTGTGTCTCTGTCTGCCCACCCTATCTCATTGGTGCTTATGGTTCAAGATATTATCCCTGGTTCCTGGTCCTGTTCCCGAGCTGTCCACGCCATCATGGCCTCTAAACCTCTGTAACTAAGCTCAAACGAACTTTTCCATAAGTTGCCTTGGCCATACTGTTTTATCATGGTGACAGAACAGTGACTAGTACAGATTCTAAAGCTTGTCTCCGGAGGAAACAATCAGAATTTCTCCTCCCTCCAAAGAATCAGAAAATTAATTCTTAGCTACTTCAAGCCAAGCCAAAGACTGAAGACCATCTGATGGATAAAGAGAGCTTCAGTTTTGTGCCCAGCATCTACCACAGTGCACTGTCACTAACCCAAGAGATGCAGGAGTTCAAATGGAGCCTGTTTACTCATGCATACACATCTCCGGCATTGAAGACAGTGACCAAGCTGCTCCTGAGCCGGAACCTGGGCAGCCTCTCTCCTCTTCTGGCCACCACACAAGAACACGGAAGTGCATCTTGTCAGGGTGGATATCCAGGAGAGGTCAGTGGGGTCAGACCCAACTCTCTAGCACTAGCACTTAATGAACTTGAGATGACACTGGAACAGAAGGGAGAGGGAATACCCATATTGATAGATTTCAGATGCTATGACAAAATGCCTGTGATATTCAGCTAAAGAAGATTTATCTCGGCTCACAGTTCCAAAGGGCCTCTTGGCCCTGTTGTTTTTAGGCCAGTGGCAAGGCAATATACCATAGGAGAAGCATGTGGCAGAGGGAGCCATTCACCTCGGGGTAGCTAGAAAAGAGAAGGGAAGGGTGCTGGAACCCTGATATCTCCTTCAAGGAGATGCTCCTAGTTTTCTAACTTTCTTATGCTAGGTACCACTTCCTAAACGATCTCTCCCTTCCCAATAATGGAGGCTGGCAACTAAGTCTTTAGCATGTGAGCAACATTTAAGCCCAAACCATGAAATCAAGGCATACAACAAACAGACTAAAATAAAGAAGATGCCACAGAAGCCTTGAGGAAAACAACAAAAACAATCCTGGACTTCAAGAGACTACAACTGATTAGTCAATGGGTCTGCAGAATCCTTGTTGGAAAAAAGGATTACAAAAATGGACTGATACTTTGCAGCTGTTCCCCTGGAAGGGGGAGAGTGTCCACTCACTGCTCTCTAACTCTAGGGTGACATTTTGAGTTGCTTGGTCCACTGGAACATGGTGCAAGTATCACTATCCAACTCCTGAAACTGGGCCTCCAAAGTCCTTGGCATTTCCAGTCTTTCTCTTGAGAGTCCAAGCTGCCCTTGGAACAAGCCAGGGCTAGCCTGTTGGCTGAGAAGAGGCTAACCTCTGCCACTCCCTTCCTCTATCTCCCAAACTGATAACCTGATAATCAGCCAACCCTAGAAGCACAGCTGGTGGCCCACCAACAGCTGACTCACGTGAGGAGCCCACAGAGACCAGCAAAAGAACAGTGCATCTGAGTGTGCCCAGTCCAAAGATGCTGGTCCAGAATCTTGGGTTAAATTACTTATGGTTATTTTAGGCCAGAAAGATGTGCCACGATCTAACAGGAAAAAAAAAAGCCATACATCATCTTCAAACACAGAAGAAATGTATAATGTATGTATGTGAATAACATTCAACTCTTCAGAGATGGGGAACCAACGGAAAGATTCCTCAAACACTGCAAAGCGGGGTAATGGACATCAGTCATCAAGCCCAGATTAAATTATCCTGGGTGACCCGCATCCTTTGCCATTTAGTGAGGAGAGTACATGAGCTATCTAGAAAGCATAAAGTGAGTTAGTCACCAGTTTCTAGGCACAGTGGAAAACACAGTGATAAAACACGCCTTCAGTTACTTCTTGCTTTCATGATCCCCCCTTGATTTCTCTTCCATGCTCCCTTCCCCTGGCTTTTATAAGGTCCATACTTGACATTCCCATTATAACCCTCAAACACAACAACAGTAAAAGCATTTTACTAGGTACTTTTCAACATCTAGTTAAATATATAGCGAATTTACTGTGGATTCTCACAACTACCTCATTAGGTAAATATGACCAGACCCATTTGGTACCACAGTAAACCAAGACTTGGGTTAACACCCCATTGGAATGTGTGGGAGCTGGAATTTAAACCGCCAGATGTCTGATTACACGGTCAATAAATTTTACATTGTATAACACTGCCCCTAAAGAATAACAAGAGCTGAGCTTATAAAACTGGCCATGGGGAAGCAAGCTTAAAAGACAGTGACCACAAATAAATACAAAACTAAATATACATGTGCACATGCACATACACAGAGGTAGGTCAGCAACTGTGCCATGTGTCCAGCTCTCACACATTGTCCTGACAGTCACTACCCCTCCCTGCACATTTCTGTATCTGCCCACCATTCCCCTTTTCTTAAGGGTGGTCCCTGGAGAACTGAAGCTTCCAGATTGTTTTAATAGTTATATTTGTGTGTGTGTGTGTGTGTGTGTGTGTGTGTGTGTGTGTGTGCAAACACATCCATACAAGCTGTGTGTGTGTATGTGTGTGTTGTGTGTGTGTGTGTATGTGTGTGTGTGTAGGTCAGTTCTCTCCTTCCAGCTTATTTCTAAGACAGGGTCTCTTTTTGGGCTGCAGACTCTTTGCTAGCCAGAAAGGTGGTCTGATTCCCTCACCTCTGCCTCCCATCTTGCTGTAAGCATGCTAGGATGACAATGCATTCGTAAGTCAGGCCGTCAGGTTGGACCAGCAAGCACTGACCCATCCCGATTCTCCTTGGCCTTTTAAAATTAATCTTGCAGTGTATAGTCCAAGCTGGGCCTGAAGTGCAAGTGATCCTCCTGCCTCAGCCTCCTCAGAAGGGTAGGACTTAACAACCATGCACACCAAACCTAGATGAAGCTTTTGGGAAACCGTTGGTTTGCACACTATGGTGGCTACAGACCTCAAGGCTTGACGCAAGCCAGGTAAGCATTTAACCAGTCAGCTGCATTTCCAGCCTACTGAAGCTTCTTCTCTTGCCAGGGACTCCTCAGAAGCCTTCCGATCTTGGCTAGGGCCACTTATTGCTGCACTCTACCCCTGGAAAATCCCAGGCTCATTCTTTCATGTTTCCTGGCAGATATAAACAATGGAAGCAACTGCCCAGGGTCCCCTGATCTCAAGAGCCACACTCCCCTAATCCACTACTGCTCGGTGTCTTTACAGTTGACCCTTAACCTTTGTAATCTATACGACTCCTCTCCCAGGAAGTACCCCTTCTATGACTGAAGTAACTCTAAAATCCGTCAACCCCAGGTCTCCATCTCACTTTCCCGCCTCTCTGTCACTCCACCTAATATCAGGCCCAAAGTCAGGAGTCAGTGAATGGCCCACTGCAAGGGACCTAAGAGATTTTCAGTTGAAAAGCCCGGAACCCTGAACTCCTGAAGTAGCTCAGAGCACTGTAGAACAATCTGACACAAAGCCTCACCCTGTCGGCCTCAGAAGCACCTCACAACTTCCTCTGATGGCCGGAGCCCTGCCTTCAACACTGGTCCAGCTACACATTTGAAAATAGTCAGGTTTCTCTCTCCTGTGTGCAAAAGCCCCACTCTCAACTAGAACCAACAGCTGCTCTTTCCTGTTCAGCCTCCTCCTTCTTTCCTTGTTCCCTCTGTTCCAGATATAAGTGGCCTCTTCAACACCCCATCCCCACCCCGCCCCACCCCTACCACACATTCATATACTTATGTGTCTTCAGAACTTCGTTTCCCAGGCATTTGGCTTGACTATGTCTTTACCCTCTTCAATATCTACGAGATCTTCCAGCTTATGTAAACACATGCCACCAACAAGCTGGCCTTCTCACACCACACCCTGCTTTGCCATAGTTATTAACCTCCTCCTGAGGTTTCGGTGTTTCCTATCTCTATCACTGCATGTCAGCAGCCTAGAGGCCAGACCTTCACCCGTATGAATAACTACTGTGAGTCTAATACATGAAACACAGAACGAGTCTGGTGCTCTGGAGGATGTGTTCCAGAAATGCATCCGCCCTACAGGATCCTCACGGATAACCCCTACACCCATAGTACCACAGCACACTGGATTTCTCTTGGGCTCTCCAGCAAAGTCGGTTTTGTAACTAACAAAGCGGTATGGAACATGGAGTCTGACGTGATACTCAGGGAGCCCCTCTCAGCTCTTTGGGTTTCCTCGATCTTCGTGAAGGTGTCTCCTCTCTTCCTCCGTTCTTCACCTCACTCCAGACTCACCTTCGGTGTCGTTACTACCCCTGCCTGGAAAATCCCAGGCTCATTCTTTCATGTTTCCTGGCAGATATAAACAATGGAAGCAACTGCCCAGGGTCCCCTGATCTCAAGAGCCACACTCCCCTAATCCACTACTGCTCGGTGTCTTTACAGTTGACCCTTAACCTTTGTAATCTATACGACTCCTCTCCTAGGAAGTACCCCTGGAACAGAGTGAGCAAGGAAAGAAGGAGGAGGCTGAAGGGGAAAGAGCAGCTGTTGGTTCTAGTTGAGAGTGGGGGTACACACAGGAGAGAGGACCATTTTGTTTATGTTCCTTTTTGATTTTTTTTCTTGTATCAGACTAAATTTAAATTTTCTCCTAACTTCAGCCTTCAGGAACCATATTTATACTAGAATATCTAGACATGAAATCCATCCAAGTTCCCTCTGGTCCTCTTGAAATCCTTCTCCCTACATTAGAGACACAGTGGGAGCCTGTGGCAAGACATTGCTTGGTTTAGTGTGTGTGTGTGTGTGTGTGTGTGTGTGTGTGTGTGGTCAGAGAACAACCTCAGGTGTTGTTATCGGGAGCCATATACCTTATTTTATGAAACAAGGTCTTTCATTGGCCTGGAACTTATCCAGTAGGCTACAAAGAATGACCAGCAAGCCCCAGAGAGACATCTGTATCCTTCCTAAGTGCTGGGTTAACAAATGGTGACCCCATGCCTAGATTAATTTTTAAATGCATATTCTGGGGATCAGACTCAGATCCTCATACTTGAAGACCAGCACTTCACTAAGTGATCTCCCCAGCCCCTTGATATATTTTTTGTGTTAAATAGAAATGCTTATGTCTTTCATTACCCTTTCTTTTGAAACCATTTTCCTCAGTGCATAGGGTAGTGTTTGGTATATCTGTTCAAACATACAGAGAGAAATAAGAATTAACAAGTGATGACATGAGATTAATTATTCGTCATGGTCTGTTTACTGCAAAATTACATTCCTCAAAGCTCTAAACAGACCTCTCATCCCTTTAAAAATCACCATGGAACACAAAGCCCCACCTGGGTGGAAGACACCACGAGAACACAACGCACAGAATCAACTAAGGAGGGCTCACTGAGGCTCACAGAGACTGAAGGGACAATCACAGACCCTGGATGGCTCTGAGCTAGTCTTCTGCATATATGATATGGTCTTGTAGCTTGGTGTCACCATGGGACCTGTAACAGTGGGAGTTGGGAGGTGTCTCTGTTTTACCTGCGTTTGGGACCTTTTCCCTCCTACTGGGTTGCCTCAAGAGTATCCAGCCTTGACATGAAGGTCTGTGCCTAGCCTTATTGTAATTAGTTATGTCATGTTCGGTTGATATCCCTGAGAGGCCTGATCATTTTAGTTTTGTTTTTGTTCTTTTCCATAAAGGGAAATGGAGGAGGAGTGGATCTAGGGGGAGAGGGGAAGGAGGGCTGGAAGGAGTGGAGGTAGGGGAAACTGGTCAGGATGTAAACCACAGAAATAAAAATAAAATAAAATAAAATAATAAAAAAGAAAGCCTCACTTTACTCAGCAGAACATCTCTGGCTCCCAACACAACTCAGATCTATTCTGACCAGGAAATATTTCCTGCGTGGTGACCCTTTCCTGTTATCAGTACAGAGAGCGAAGCACTTGAGGCTCCATACATACCAAATCCAAGAGACTTAATCCACATCAAAAACCCAGGTCATTCCTGAAAAGGCTGGCTTTGTATAGCACCACCTCCACCCCACTCCCTCCCCACCCCTCCCCACCCCTCCCCACCCCTAGCAATCCCACCCCAGGGGCAGGAGAGGAGCGGATGTAACAGGACAGGAACTCCAATACTGAATATTCTGGAAACACTACTTGCAAATTGATTACATTCTACCCTTTTCTTTAGATTACAGAGTTAGAATCTAGTGCTGACCAAAATCTACTTCAGTTAGGAGATTAGCTTACTTAAGGGAATGAGTTAAGGAAAGGACTCACATACAGGAACTCTGAAAGCCACCACCCCTAACCCAGATAGCAAAGGGCGAGACAGAGAACCGTCTGCAACCCGCACGCACCACTCCTTCCTCAGATAACTGACATTTTTCCAGTGAGCAAACGCAGTCTTTCTGCCTACCCTTTGTCACTCAGACACAAAGCACACCCATATCTACACACAAATACTCTTACATTCATTGTAAGGTGGAAAAAGTAAAGCTGAAAAAGAATAAAACAAGATGGACATATAAGGAATGCTAATTTAGGCTTTTGATTCTTCCCAGAGAAAAATTAAATCGATTTTGAGGCTTGGGAACCCTTTATGAGATACCGGATATTGCTAATATTAAAATGTTAAGAGAGTCAGTCCATGAGCGATTGGGTCAATGCTACTAGGTCTTCTAGAATATTTCCTTGTATCACCTTTCAAAGAACCCTAGTGTCAGAAAGTATGGATGATGCCTCTAAGAGGTAGGCATGGCCCACAGTCATGATGAAGGACTAAGAACGAAGAAGCCTTCAGTGCCCAAGGGAATACCGCCGCCATCTGCAACCCGTTGGCACAGGTCATAAGCGCTCATCTAAACTGAATCGACGGGGGGATTGTCACTCAATATCTCACTCTATTTAAACTGGTTTGATGCTTGAAGGTGATCAAAACAAAACGCTGTCACTTGTGATAGCACAGTCAATAAGGAGACAACTATCTATCTGATTCATATCTAATCTGATGCAGGAAATCTTAATCTTTTGGGTACATCAGCACCACCCAGGATACTCACTAAGACATGGACTCTGTGTCTCACACCAGAGTTTCTGATATTTTAAGTCTGTGAGGGACTCAGGGTTCTGTCGTTCTAACAAGTTCTCATTGCTGCCGTTAGTCTGTAGAACACACAGGAAGAGCCACTGGTTGCTAAGAGAGAAACCCAATGTTCCCCAACAAGATGAGGGTGAGCAGAGATTGGTAGGAGAGTAACATACGAAATTGGCCAGAGAAAAGAGATACATGTATGAGCAGCCATAAAATATTCTAGAAATGGAAAATTTAGAACCGATTGCATCTTATATCCTAACAGACAATGCTATATGATCCATTCATCGTGTGGTGTTTGGATTGTATGACTTGCTTAAATACTTCTTTAGAACGATGTTCTGATCAGATCAGATGCTAATAAGATGCTCTTTCAAAAAGCAAGTGAAAGGAAAAAAAATGCAAATTCTGCCCACAAAGAACTCTGGAAATGCTGGGTTAAGAAGCATATGTTGATTTTAGCCATGGTTCAGTGGGAAGAGGTATAGCTTGAAACAATGGGCTCTATTGAAGAGAGGTGGAGGAAAGGCTTACTTTAGGGACTATAAAAAGTTCAATTTGGAGGTTTTACAGAGAATAAGCAGTAGCATTTTGCCTTGGGTTCATGTTTGAAATAAGAAACAGCATAAACCAGAATGCATACGGGGCAGAAAGGAAGGCCCCATGCAGTGTGGGAGCTCATGTGAAATCTCCCACATAGGACATTCTGGTAGAACTGTATGTAGTTACATGTCATGTCATGCCCCTGCCTCCACACCCCACATATGAGATGCACACATCAAGGCAATCATTTCCATTGAATATGGATTCCCAAGTGGGGGGGGGGAATGGGCAATCAACGGAGGGGATAAGAGAACCCTCAAACTTTGTATGTTGAAACTCCAGCCTGCAATGCAATGCTATTTGAAAGAGAGGCTCTGGAGGTGCTTGTGTTTAGGTAAAGCCCGGGGCCCTCGTGATGGATTCGTGCTCTTGTAAGAAGAGACCAGAGAGCACGTGCTGTGTGCATGCTCTCCTTAACCTCTTTCATTTCCTTCCTTCCCTCTCTCCCTCCGACTGTCCTGTGAGGACACAGCATGAAGAAGTCACATGCAAGCCAGAGGCTGGCTCTCACTAGATCTGCTCTGTGCTGGCATGCTGACCTTGGATCTTCAGCCTCTGGAACTACTGTTCCAACCACATCATCCACGGGGCTTTCTTTGCTCCTGCAGCCTGAGCTGATAGAGGCAGCAAATGCAGATAATTTTAGACTGGCACAGAAGTTTGCCAGTGAGTTCATAATGGAAGTATCATCAACAACCTAGTGCTGAGTGTCTAGCCTTAAGCCTAACACACAGGAAGTGAAGCCCCTCTGGAGTACAACCATGGTCATTCTGTCACTAGCAGTTCTAAAATGGAAATCAATGCTGGTCTTTGTTGGAGAGCCAGCTTCCTCCCACCGCAGCTCCCTGCCTCTTTGGTTCATTCCCAGTGTGAGGCTCAAACAAGAGATGCTCCTAATAGCTAGTCTCCTTCACCATTCACTTGAATGCAATGGGACAGCTGGCTCTGAGTCTTAGGTCGTATTCTAGGTGTCAAGCGCCATGCTTTATGATGGATCTTAGCTTTGGTTTCTGCTTCTGAGAGCAGCACCTGCCTTTCAAATTTCCATCCTATCCAGTAGCCTGCCCCAAACTTCATCCCAAAGGTCAGTCTCATTTTGGCCACCCGCATGCATGACCTGCTAGCTCTTCACTTGGGACTTCTCTGGACCAAACACTGGCAAGGACATCACGTAAGTAACATGTAAGTAAAGATCAGCAATTACGGAGCACCAGCTGTATGCCAGGATCTTTATTTTGTTATGGAATATATTTTTCCTAATCTTTAACACAACACGGCAAGAGAAGACATGACCCTTCGCACTGTGGGAGTGCAAAGTTAACTCATGGAGTTAAGTAACTTTTCCAAGATCATACAATACAACCACTGTATAAAGACTTGTGAGTCTAACGTGTTCGTACGGCTTTTAAAAGCCCATACTTTTCCCAAAGCACCACAGTACCTACCACTTCTACTCTTGTCTCAGCATACCAGATACCCTCCTGCCTTCCACTGATGATGTCTCCCTGAACTAGAGCTGAATATCTTTATGTTCTCTCAGTCTTTTCAGCACATAAGGACGTAAAAGTCTATGTGCATTGTGATAAGTTCATGAAAAGAGGGAAGAAGAGAGATCCAGAAAGAAAGAAAGAAAGAAAGAAAGAAAGAAAGAAAGAAAGAAAGAAAGAAAGAAAGGAAGGAAGGAAGGAAGAAAGAAAGGAAGAGAGAGAGAGTAAGCTGGGCAGTGGTGGCGCATGCCTTTAATCCCAGGACTTGGGAGGCAGAGGCAGGCAGATTTCTGAGTTCGAGGCCAGCCTGGTCTACAGAGTGAGTTCCAGGACAGCCAGGGCTACACAGAGAAACCCTGTCTCAAAAAAACAAAAAAAAAAAAAAAAAAAAAAAGAAAGAAAGAGTAAAGGTGGAAAGAAAAAAGGTAAGGCAGAGAAAAGAGTAGAAGAGAAAAGAAAATCCAAAGGATGTGGAGCCCAGTAAGACAACAAGTAACACGTAAGGCCACTGCGCAGTCAGAGGGATGGGTGCTCCAGTCTGCAATCTCAGCAGGACCTGCAGTCCTCAGACAAGCAAGGGAAAATGGCTCCTGGCTGGAGATGAAGACACCCATAATATCAAGTCTATAAATCATATAGCAATAATTGATCTATGTATTGAATCAAACAAGAAGCAAGACATGACAGGGAAGCTGCACCAATGCACATAAAGGACATTTTGGGGACAACTGGAGAAATTTGAACAAGGATATAAAAGGTAAAGAGTACAAATTTATGAGCAATATGACTTTCATTGAGATCGTTTAAGGAAATGTGTTGGCTCTTCAAAGGCACTTGCTAAGCATTCTGGGGAGGGATGTCATCATGTCTCAATGAGTTTTCAAAGGGTCATTAAACAAAACAAGGAAACAAACAAAAATCCTGAGTAATCACCCCCACCAGCACCCCTGCAACCCGAGTTATACATCTTTAACATAATCCCTAAAGGCTCATCGGAAATCACAGAAAAGGAGACTAAAAGATTGTAGAGCCAGAAGATCAGGAAGCCGGATGCTAGTCAGCATCCTCAAGACATGACGGGGAAGCTGCGCCAATGAATCCTCAACAATATGCTTGCCTAAAGGAGACCTGCATAATGACGACAGGGGTTGACACACCAAAGGGAAAATTGCACACGGTCCCACTCCTAGACGGAGAGCTGTAGACTAGTAACGGCTCCTGAGAGAAGAAGCAGTCTCCTTCAGAGACGAGATCCCACATAGCTTATCTAGTCTCCGGCGGTCAGTTCTGGACAAAATAATCCAAGCAATTATAAATATACTCAGCAGATTGTATATACATGTGTATGTATGTATGTGTGTGTGTGTATGTATGTAACTACAGTAAATAAAGAAGACACCATGAATTGGAATGGTGGGAGAGGGGGCAGGAGTGATATAGATGCAGTTTCCATGTATGAGGTTCTCAAAAAAACATTTAATAATAATAAAAAAAGAACCCTATACACATACATACAAAAGGTACATAGAAAAGCTAGAAGGGTAAATACTAGCAACTGGAGAATTGAAAGATATATATCTTTGTGGCACTGGGCTTTTGTTTGTTTATTTTTAAATTTTAGATTACTTCTGGTTATGTATGTGGGGCTTGTACATGGTGCACATTTTGGACTAGGGGACAATTGGAAGAGTGACAGTTCTCTCCTTCTGCCATGTATATCCCGGGGCTCAAACTCAGGTTGCTAGGCTCGACACTGGGTACCTTTACCTCCTGGTCCTGGTGGTCTGTTTTTATGACTTCCCTCACACTTGAACTTTTTCAGAAAACAAAACAAAAAAACATAAAGACGGCTTGGTGATTAAGCACACTTGCTGCTCTTGTCGAGGAGTGGGGTTTGGTTCCCAGTGCCTACATGAAGGCTCACAACCAGCTGTAAACTACTATGTGGGTGCCTGGAGCTGGCCCTGGGTCCACTCATCACTCTCAAGAGCTAAGCCGTCTCTCTAGCTTCTCAGTCACACCTTTAGCCCAGAACGGGGTGAGGGTGATGGATCTCAACCAATGTTTGTATACATTCTTATAAGCTTTGTCTTCTGCTTTACATTCTGAGGAAAGCCCATGTAATGAAGAAGCCACAAGGAAGACAAACAGAAAACAAACAAACAACCCAAGTCTCCAGAGGCAATTGGGCAGCCTCTGGAAAGAGGGGGATGGCCTAGGGTGAAATTCAGTTTTCCAAACAGATTACTCCTTATAGTAAGGGCATGGGCAAAGGGCTGAGGGTAGGAGAGCGGGCTTCAGCCCTCTCCAAGTCAGGGCCTGGTTGGCTGGGAGTGGAGTCCAGACAGAGCACATTCCACAGGTCTGGAGGGTGGGCCAGGGGCCAGCGGGTTGTTAAACACCACTTGTCTGGAGCCGACAGCATGCGCCTTGTTCTGAGAAAAGCTTTCTCCTTCAGTCATGCCTCCAGCACACAGGAGCTCCCTTAACACCGTGCATACACACCTAGCCCCAGTCATCTTAGAACTGTGTGCCCCACTGTGAGATTCTGGGAATACCCACACTTCTAAAAGGCCTGGAGGGTGGCAGGCTTCCAACCCCAGCATGATCTGACTCCCTAAATAAAGTGAGCGTGATTTCTGAGAATTAAACACAAATCAGAAGGAAAATAACCAAACTCACATAGCTACTAGCGTAGCTGGCTTATTCTACGAGTTTGAGTTATATCAAAAATTGGAGGGCATAGAAGGTGCTGTGTGGGATTTGAAGGTGTGTGGAAGGTCAGTCAAGCACAACTCGTGTGTGTGACAATGAGCTAGTGTGTGAGCAGAACCCAAGGCCTCAATGCAAGCATGATTGCCTGGGTCACCTTCCCAGTGGTCAGCTGCCTGGACTTAACCCTGGGCTTCTCAGAGAGTCTCAGAAAAGCTACCAAACACGCCCACCTCATCTTCTGGCAGTTCTCACCTTCTGAAGTTATTAATTAAAAACAATGACAATGGATTTCCAAAAGCAAAATATGGGAAACAGCCAAACATTGTGTGGGTATTAAATAAGAAACTACAAAGCATTCATACAAACAATGGACACAGCCACTAAAAGCGATAGGGAAGTATTAAAACAGGAAAGTTTCTATTACTGACCAAAAGGGATCGATCTCAACAGCCGTGAGATAACAGCCATAATCCTGTCAGATTTTCATAGGAAGCCGTGGCTGACAGTCTATCGGAATAAGCATCGGCTGGGGAACTGGAAAATGAGTTTTTGAAGGATGCAGGGCTTTGCTTTTGGGTTTCTATAGCAAGGTAATGTTTTTTTATAATGAACAAAAATGACCAAAAAAAAAAAAATTCTAGCTAAGAAAATGGGAAAACCATGAATCTAAGATCAGGTGATTTCTTATTTTGAATTCCATACACACCCAAGAGAACTAAACACCAAAGTCGCTGTAATATTCATGGACAAATACTTGTGCTTTCCTGACAGCAGGTGCCCAGATGGACACCCTGGCAACAAAGTCCTGCGTGACTTGGGGACTGACCCCAATAACAGTGCAGATTAGAAGGCTCACTCTCTCATTCTCTCACCACCCTCCTTTCTCCCCCCTCCCTTCTATCCCTCTGTGTGCCACCTCCAACCTCGCTCCAGAAGCTTAAAACAGTGAAGCTGGAGTGAAAACCTCAGCTCCTTCAGCTAATGTTTGTCTAAGTGCTGCAGACAGGCCAGTTTTCTCATCGGCTTGCCTTATGAAGCAGACTTGGGTCCACCAAGGAATCCATAAGCTCAAAGTGACACAGCTTAAAAGTGGTGACCGCTTAGGAATTAGCATGATACTGCAGCAGGGCATGCTGGCCAACCCAGGGGTACCTAGTCTCTTTGAACCATACAACGGAAGGCCAAACGCCCCGGGGAGCAGGAGGAATCAACCTCACAGTAGGTCACAGTCCATTGTACTCCGCAGAAGGAACAAGCAGCGAACAGCCGATGGGAGATGCCCTACATTGAGCACACGCAGACCGGGCTCCACAGCTGAGTGACTTTTCCCAGACTTACTCAGAAGACCTGAGTTGATATAGGTGCCAAGGGCCATGTGGGAAAATTCAGGAGTGGTGAGAGGGGGGCCTCGGCCAGCCTTACAGGTCAGTCTTAAATCTTGCCTCTTACAAGCCTTCCCGCATTGTAGCACCAGCGATGGAGACCGAGCATCTAACCAATGACTCCCCAAAAGTTGACTGTGCAAATCTTCATATCATTTCTAGCTATCCGAGATCATTTATGAAACAGCACTGTGCACTCTGAGGAACAATTTCAAAACCAATGATTATGTATCACTGATGGGGAGAATCATTTAGTCAATAAATCTTTCTGATTGCTGGGACAGGGGCAGGGGCAGGGGCAGTAGTGACGCAAAGGAAGGATCCCTCTCTTATTAACAGCAGACAGGATATCTATCAAATAATCAGAGTGGGCCAGAAAGACATCGGGTTAGAACCTTTCTTCTTAGGGAAGAGCATCGAGCATTTGTTTATGCCTCGGATAGACCAGAAAAACAAGCACCTGATAACTGATCAAAGGAAAAGGAAGAAGTGTTCAGACCAAAGCCCAGCACAATAAGGAACATATTTAAAGAGCTTTAAGAAAGGAAATGGGGAAGGGGGCTGGAGAGGTGGATGGCCCAGAGGGCAAGAGCACTTGCTGCTCTTACAGAAGACCTTAGTTGTTCCCAGCACCCATATGGCAGCCCACTACTGCCTATGATTCCAGTTCCTGGAGCTCAACGCCCTTTTCAGAATTCTTCAGGCACTGCATGCGCGTAGTACATGTAGGCAGAACAACATTCATGAACATGAAATACACTTCAAAAGAAAGAAAAAAAGAAAGGAAGAAAAGAAGAAAGAAAAAAGGAAAGAAGGAAGGAAAGAAAGAGAGAGAAGGAAGGAAGAAAGGAAGGGAGGGAGGGAGGGAAGGGAAGCTCTTATGTTTGAGAAGAGACCTAGTCAGAGACCTAGCTATACAGAGGTCAAACCACAGAGGATGCTGTAGGCCACACTGACTGGGTGTCATGTTTCTATTCTGACAGCTTTGTAAAAGCCATTGTGGAGTTAAGGAGCAACAGTGACGTAACCACAGCTACACTCTGAATGGTTTCTTCCAAATCTGAGGGAGACAAGCAGCAAAGAAGACACAGCACGTTCCAGGAGACCCGCTTACGGGCTTCTCTGCTAGAAAACGGGGCTCACCTTGTCCCAACAAGGTGGCTAAAGAAACAGCTGAAGGGCATAGACTAGCATTCAGGAAGGAAGGCATGCAAGCCTGTGTGAACAGCTGGATTGGGGGAGGGGGGGGATGATGTTCAGGACAGGTGCTAGATGCTGTTGTACAAGTGGAAAGATGACCTCACTGTTCATTCAGGTGGGAGACACAGCACAAACAGGAGAGGTTTAGCTGAGGAGCCTGGTCAGCCCACTGCAGGGATACACTGGCAACTTGAGGACCAGACCTTGTAGAGAGATCCAGGCTAAAGAGGTAATGAGGTATCCATCACCTATAGACAGATGATACCCAGAGCCACAAAAGTAACAGTGTCACCATCCAGGCGTCCGGACCCTCTGGAAGGGGGTATGTATTAAAGGGAGATATTGTTAATGGGTGTGTTTTGTAAACAGAAAAGCATTTTTTAAAACAGCAGTTACTCCAGCAACTATGAGGACCTGGCAGGGAAGCTCTCTCTGTATTTCCTAGATTGGGACGTTGATAAGGTTGCAAAGTCAGGCTCCCCAAGGACATTCACTGCACAAACTCAGAACGAGTTTAACTTATAACAGAGCTCCAAGAGGCTGGGGGAACAGCCTGCGCTCCCTGGGAGCTCTGAGGAGGTTCCAAGAAGGGGGACTGAAAAGTTCCACAGCTGCAGCAGAGTTCTTTTCCAGAAGCCACAAGTGAGCCCCATACTTAGGCCTCAGCAACAAGCTGACTGCAGCCCCGGAGTCCCCACTGACACACTGGAACCTCACATCTGCAATACTCTGGTCTGTCTCCATCTCTTAAAGGGCCTTTGTCACTTGTTCCGCAGTCTCCCAGGCAGGACAGAAGGCCCTTTGCTTCTGTACTCAGTAAAAGCAGAAGTCAGGGGAGCTGGGGAGCTTCGAGGAGATTGTTGGGGTTGGGGGCAGGGTTGCAGAGCTGACAAGAGTGAATGGCGCAGGACACAGCCCTCCTTAGGGTGCTGTTCCTCCTACAGACTCTCAACACTTGATATTGAAGAGCAGGAAGAAAGCCATCGAGTGTTACATAAGACAGGCTTGGGGACACATCTGCTGGAATTAAAAGTGGCTTCGTTCTCAGAACAGTACCCCGGAGTCACTCTGCCCAGCTGTGTAAACGGAGTGTAGTTCACTGAGAGAGACACTGAGTGGGAGGCTGGGCCAAATGGCCCTCAGTGCTTTGCGTTTTACTCCCACATGTGAGAACCAGATGTTCCCCAGACATCATCTCTGATGAAGGAGTCAGCCTCGTCCAAAACATCCATTCTCTCTATGAGAATATGTGAATTCATGATACTCAGAGCTCTGATTGAGCAAGCCTTGGCTTTAACAGGGATATGAGCAACCGAGTTTTCCCTCACCCACCTCCTCTCTAGGGCTTTCTAAGGTTCCTTCTCCAAATGTAACGCCGCCGCCGCCGCCGCCGCCGCCGCCGCCGCCTACACCCCACAGCCACGGCGCATGCGCTAAGCGCTGCTGCTCCCATATTCCTCCCGTACTCCTCCATTAAGCCGACACAGTCTCTGTTCACTCATCTCACCCTCAAGCTTTGCAGGAATCAGCCCCAGACTTCATGCCCTAAATATCTCATAGCCACGGTCACCATTTCACACTGCAGTGCAGGGATCGTCCTCTGTAGAGGTGTGCTGTTTCCCCCACCCACCATTCTCACTGGGAAAAAATGTAAGTCACGGAGAAGCTGAAAAAAAAAAGTTATAACACTGACTGCCTACTGCCTACAGCTATCAATAGCATTTCACTATTCTTACCTGTCACAAATCTGTGTATTCTACAGGAGCCCAGCAGCCTGCAGCCCCCAGGTTCCACCAAATGCAAAATCACTACCACAAACAAAGCCACAGAGGATCCCAGGCTAGGAGTTGCGTAGGGACATTTTCCATTAATCTAGACATTCAGAGCCACATTCAAACCCTAAGTGTCTACCCTTGGACATGGCCATTGCCTTGGTCCCTCCCTCCCTTCCCGGCCATCTCTTCCCCTCACACTACCTCTCACCCACAGGGGAAGGCTGCATAGAAGTGGGGTGGTGGAGCTGCTCAAAACATCTCCCAGGAGAACAGCCTACTTGGGTTTACTAGACTAGAGGATCCTAGCCCAAGATGCTTTGAAGTGACAGGAGCTGCAGCCCAGCTCTGTCCTCTCAGAGACCACGCAGAGCAGAGGGGGCTCCAGCAGCACAGAGGCTGCAGAACGTGAGTGGGGGTGGGTAACATTCATGAGGATCTCAGAAAAGGATGAGAGGCTGTGGCTTGGGGTAGGGAGCTTCATACGATCTCTGAGGCAGATATCTGACTGAAGCATTAGAGCAATTTCAAGATGTCCTGGACGATTATGGGTAGGTTATGATTGGGAGGTAAGTAGAGGTAGATAGACGAATTAAAGTGATAGGTGATAATTGATAGACGATAGATAGATAAGTAGGTGATTGACAGATGATAGAAGAAAGAAGAAAAACAGATTAAAACATACGCCTTTTTTCTGTGAAATTTCCAGCATCCCTTACCTACCCTGGATGGCCTCTAAGACATGTGCTGCTTGGCCTTTTCTCAACTTTGCTGGCCTACCTATGAGAGGCAAGTAGGGCAACTTTTAGGAAGCTAATATTTTACATCCCCCAAACCTATACTTTGCTTCAGATCATATGGCCTCTCAGGGTTCAAATGCTGACAGGGAGTCAAGAGAGTGGAGGGGCCACTGCTTCCTATGAACAGATCCTAAGCTCTCCTTCCTTCTGAGCTCCTGGCCACCCTGCCTCTGTGTCTGCTAGGTTCATGAGGGTTGTCTGTGGGGCCAGAGAGGGAAGGAAGAAACGCGAAGGCCCTGTACCTGTCACCTATGTGCACCTATCACAGCTCTCGAATGCGTTATCTGTTTTCTCTTTCATACTGTTTAGCCTGAGTTTCCTGCTTCCACCTCGAAGGTCAGGACAGGGCAAACTCTACCAGGCAAGCTGAACAACAAAGACCCAGGTGAGGCCCTCCGTTCAAACTATCAAAAAGCACAAGCTGTACAAAGTCCTGTCTGACTGATTTCAGAAGAACAATGACCAGATCCTTGCCTTGACACGTGCTGGAGCTTCTGAGTGAACAGATGCATGAAGTACTTGTCAGGAAGGGAAGGAGGTAAGATCCCAATGCAGATGAAGAGCTGACCCTGAAGCTGGAGTTCTCAGGGGTGTCAGTCAGTTTGCTCAACTCCCTCTAGTTTCATCTGATATACTGAAGAACGTTGAGGGCTCAGGAAGCCACATACAGGGTGACTGGACATTCGGGAGGCTCAGCCAGGGGTTCTCAGATTTTATAAGCACAGACTCAAAGATAAGCATAACTCTCGCCCCTCAGAACTTCTCTTTGCAACAGACAGAGACCATTACCAAAAACCTCGCAAGTTATCAAAAGGCAGAGAACAAGTGGTGGTGGGGTACCCAGCCCCAACTGATACATTGATAACACAACGCCTGTACCTAAGACTCTAGGAACATGGCAGAACAAGTCCAGCAAGACTCCATCTCCTAGAAAGGTCTGAAAGTACATCCATGAAATGTGGATGAAAAGTATGTGGATGAAAAGTATGTGGCTGCCTAAAGGAAATCTAAACAAGCATGACGCCAACAGGCATGCTAATATGAAAGGGGGAAATCTTAGAAGGTCTTACCCCTAGTCAAAGAACTACAGGCAACTAAGGAATGCTAATGGCTGGAAATATAAGTTCCCCAAGAAGAAACCCACAACGAGTTATTTAATACCACGTCATCAGCCCTGAAAACACACACATACACACACACACACACACACACACACCGTCTATATATTTAGTGGGATAAATATATAACAATTAAAGAAAAGGAGGCCAAAAATTTTGAGAGAGAACAGGATGGGCTGAGGGAGGAAATAAAAAGGGGGAAATGACACAACTATACTTTAATAAAAACTATTTCCAAGTACCAAAGCACAGTAACCAGAATATAGGGAAACTTTGCTAAAATTAATCTATCTATATCCCTAAAGAACACAGTATCTAACTATTTATGTTATTTGTGTGTATTTATCTGCAGTAATTCAACATCTTTTCTATTTCAATGTATTCATGTAGATACTGCTTTAATAGTAATCCACATGTACTGGGGTATCTTAAGATGGTTGGCTCTTCAGACTTGGATTCTGGAAAAGAGTCTGAAATCCCGTGCGAAGAATAAGCTCCCACGTGTTGCTGATGTTGCCCATCCATGTATTAGTCTTGAGTATCAAGGCTTGAAGCCAGGTAGTTCTGAACTCGATTTCATTTTGGAACTGCCAGGAAAAGGGTGGAAAATCTGTGACATCCTGATCTTACCCTAAATCCCACTGAACCTAAATCTGAGGCCAGGACACCAACATCACTGCTTTCTAAGTTCCAAGGTCATCATGACCAGCATCCAATACTTGGCACTGTGGCCGTAGACAGTAGGGTTAGTCAGAGCAGGACTTTCACAGCTCCAAAAGTGTTGGAGTCAGTCAAGGAAGTGACCAGAGGTCTAATTAGGAAGGTGCCACACCGGCAGAGTGCCCTGTAGCCCTAGGTAAGTACGGCTGGAGAAAGGGGAAGATGGCTGGTGCCCAAGGCTTGTGCCAAGCTTACAGACACCTGTAAACAGCAGCTGAGCTTCACACGTCTCCCGAGAGTCAAGCTCTGAAAATACAGAGCAAGGATTTCTAAACTCGGGTTGAAGAACACTGGGCTACAGAGGCAGTATTTCAGATAAACAGAGAAAGGGACGGGAAAGGCAAAATGGGGAGAAATTATCCACCCACCAGAAATCAGACGCCTTATCCATCTCTAATTCCAAGAGCGCCTAGCTCCTTTCCTTGCTGTACCCAATGTTCATTCACTAGTCGGTGGTTTTGCACAATGGGACTCCTCCTCTGGCCCTAGCTATCCCATACGTCTGGGACTAAAGTCATGCAGTTTCCATACAGCAGAGAGGAACTGAGCCCAAATAGGTAGGGATACGTGCTTTGTAGGCGATACCCTCCAAATGAAAGAGGTCACTCTGAAAGCAGAAAAGCCCATAGTTCAAGGCTACTAGAATCAGAAACAAAGGGTCCAGAGAAGAAGGGGGAAAGCAGGCCCAAGACAGGGACGAGGAGTGTAAACTCACAGAGGAAAAGAGAGAGAGGCAAGAGCAGTGTCCACGTGGGAAAGACAGACAGGGATGGACAGTGACAAACGCCTCCTGCATGCCTCAGGGCCTATGGAGTGAGTATACTGGGGTCAGGAGTGACTTAGCCCTCAGCCAGGCTCTGGCTCTGAATCTACACTCTTCAAGTACATTCTTGTTTGACAGGTTTTGAAAGGCTTTTAAAATGACTTAAAGGAAACTCAACAATTCAAGGTCAAATAAAATTCAAAATGGGTGTAGAAAAGAATCAGCAATGGCCACAACAAGGAAAGAAGGAAAGAGAAGTATGGGGCTGGAAAATATTCCTGTTTGCACCTCACAGCTCAGAAAAGTCCACTGGCGCTCCAAATCAGAGAGCCTGCAACAGCCAGCTAGCCAGGGTAAGTGTACCGGGCCAGAGGGGAAAGTGTCTTAACTCAGGGACCTATGAGTGAGCACAGGGCCAGAGTCTGCCACTGATAATCAGAACTACTTTCAACTTGTGTCTTCTCCAGGTTAGAATCCTGAGAATGTGGTAAGAGGCCTTTAATTAACAACATGATGGAACATGGCTGTTTTTTTTTTCACTTTTTTTTTTTAAACATTCACTCCAAAAAAAAAAAAAATCAAGTCTAAGGATTAGGTTCTAGGTGCAGCTGTTCAGTGCACAGCACAACTTGCTGATGTGCAATTCTCTTTGGTCCTCGGGCCCTCAGCTCTCACCTGTCAGTAGCCAGGATCTAATGGAGTCCTGGAGGCAAGAGGAAGCAGGGCTTATTGAAAATGTTTTTCCAGGACAGAACAGCCACAACAGGGCCTACACATGCATACAGAACACGGGTAGTGGACTCACTCCACAATGTTTAAGACAACAACATATAGCATTGATTGGTTCACACCTACTTTCCTTGAAATTTCATAAGAGGTGCCAATACACGGGATACATCCAATATCCTAGAGAACATTCCAGAGGGTTCCAGTCCTGTTTGAGTCTCAGAGTACTTTGAGAGCCACTGGCTTATAGTCACCTGGGTACTCTAACACCCCTGAGCAGGTACTCTAACACCCCTGATCACCAGTGGCTCGGGCTGCTCTTGCAAGGAAAGCACATGAGGCTTCCTACCAGTTACAGCACTATTTCTAACCAAACAAAACTGCTTACTGTCGAAGCAGGATTTCCATCTACCACATAGGAGAGCTTCAGAAATGCCAGTTCCAAGTCAACTCCCCCGCAGCCAACATCTGGCCCTGACTATGGCCTTTCTTTCTTCTCAAATTCACCTCTTCGGTGCCTCGTCCATGCAACTGTGGCTGTCGGCCCTCCTAGCCTGCACTCCTCAAGGGCAGGGCTGAGTCCTACAACGGTTTTTGCCATCATTCCAGAAGGCCAGATTCCAGGCCCTGCACTCAGAGGCGGCCCCATAATTATTGTTGGCC
Source organism: Grammomys surdaster (assembly GCF_004785775.1). NCBI lineage: Eukaryota > Metazoa > Chordata > Mammalia > Rodentia > Muridae > Grammomys > Grammomys surdaster. Next base: position 4,545,561 of record NW_021604631.1, read on the forward strand.
AGCCGCTTTTCCTGAGAAAGCATAATCAGGCCTTTTGATTCCTACACACAACACCGCCTGTTCCCTGTTCCCCACCTCTCCAGCAGAAGGGAACCTCACGGTCCACCCATGTTCCAGCCACAGTTAACAGATCAGAACAGAAGCACCCACCCAGAAGAATCGAAAGGACCACTGAGGATTTCATCTCCTTCCCCTGAGAAGCAAGAGAAGAAAAGGAAGCAGTCCCTTCATCTGTCAGATGAAGAGACTGTGATCAGCTCACAGCTCATCCCTAGACCAATGACTGCACCAGCCTGGTCCAAATGGGACTCTGATGCCACAACAGACTCTACTGCTTGGTCCTGGGGTATCTACCTTTCCCATCCAGGTTTTGTCCTGGGTAGAAAGGCACTAAGGTATAATAAAGGCCTTCTTTCTGGTCACTCTTTCAGGAGAGGCAGTCAATGGAAGGCAAATGGGCTTCTGTTGAAGGTGTTGAGAGGAATCCTTGGCTTCTCAATTCAGGCCTTCCTGCTTCACCTTTCCACTTCCTTCCGCCAGTGTAAGGACAGGCTGCAAGTGAAGCAGCTGACTCTGTGGGCATAAAACCAAAGGTCTCTGTGCTAACGATGGAAGAAAAATGTACAGGAGAATTCCAGGCCCCATGAACACTGGCCAGTAGCTATTCAAGTCTGGAGGACTTAGCACGAGCACTCTTGGTTCATGGCATAAGTAGGTTCTTACATGTTTAAATTGCTGAGCTTTCAAGACATTTGCCAATGTGCTTGTGATTTTTATAGCTTTTAAATTGTGACTGGGGTGGGTTTTTTTTTGTTGTTGTTTGTTTTATTTTTCTAAAAGCAAATTGGCCAGAGTGAGTTTCTTTAAATGAGCAGTTAAAAAAAAGTCTCTCAACCAGGGGATTTCGCTTTCAGTTGCCAAAGACTATTTCGTGAAAGACCAAAGACATCAGAAAGCTTCCAAAATTATAAAATGTTTTGCTCTCCTGGAGTTCCACAAGAACTGTTGGGTAACTGTTTAGAACGTGTCAACTGCAGAGCCAAGAGCTCACTCTTCCATAGTCGACACCATGATCCGCAGTGACGTTTCTGAGAAAATAAAAACTGTAACTTCCAGGGGAGATGGAAGTTTAGACACAGGTTTCTAGAAGCTTCTTCCCGAAGCTACATTGAACGTGTCATAAGAGACTGTGGAAAAGGGTCCACCCACAGGTCTCTGTGAACTTCTGTTGCATGATGGGGTTTGACAGGTCCAGACAGAAGGAAAGACAGCTAACATCTCAGAGCCCAGGTCTCAGGAGGCTCTCTGAGGAAAAGAATAACTCAGCCTCCATGGACACGTATTTATTATTTTTGACAGGATGTAACCCTGGCTGACCTCAACATTGTGATGAGCCTCTTATCCCTGCCTCCTAAGTGTTTAGATTACAGGCGTGTACTACCACTCCAGGCTATTTTTATGACCTTCTTCAGAAAGCCCAAGACTGGATGCAGCCCAGGCCAGAGAAACTGCACGTGACTTCCTCGTCCTCACTCCTGTTTCTCAGTGGCATGGTAGAGCCAGCTCTGCTGGGACGCTAGGGGTAGGGGAGTAGCGTCATAAAACGGAGGGGCTTTGTGAAGCCATGGGTTGTAGCCCCACCTGGGCCACCAATCATGGTTACGGTCCCCCTCCTCCACTCTCCTCAAGCTAACAGATTCCTCTAAATAGCAAGGAAAGCTATTTACATAAGGAAACCATGAAGTTGGTAATCTCAATGTCTAGTAATGGGCAGGTGCTGCAGAGGCTGGCAGGTGTCTTGTCCCCTCTTGTAACTTTGTGGTGGTTTGAATAAGGTCAGGCCCATAGGTAGTGGTACAGTTAGGAAATGCGGCCTTGTTGGAGAAGGGTGTCACTGTGGGGGTGGGCTTTGGAGCGCTTCTCCTATGCTTAGGTTCTACCCATTGCAGGAGAGAGCTTCCTCCTAGCTGCCTGAGGATGCTGGTCTCTCCTGGTTGCCTTCAAATCAAGATGCAGAACTCTCAGCTCCTTCTCCAGCACCATGTCTGCCTGCATGCCGCTCTGCTTCCAGTTCGGCTCCCTCTAGTACCATGCCTACCTGGATGCTGCCATGCTTCCCACCATGATTAATAACAGACTGAACCTGCAAGCCAGTCCCAATTAAATGTTGTCCTTTATAAGAGTCGCCTTGATCACGATGTCTCTTCACAGCAACGAAAACCCCCGAGACTAACTTCAAAAACACAAACACCTGCCTCAACCCTCCCCCCACCAAAACTCACAGAGAATTTCAGTTCCTCTGGGAGCAGGTGCCTGAAAACTTGAAGTGTGAATTCAGCCATGCAAATCACCAAAGGGCAGGGAGCCCAAGGACATTCTGTAGGGAGCCAGAGAGACATCTAGCAACTCTATTCCCTCAGAGTCTTTTCACAGCTGAGCCACAGCACACACACAGACCCCCTGTTCTGCTTACTGACCTTTACACCGTAAGTTCGTGATTCAGCACATTTTCTTCCTATGTCTCTCTGATGTCACTGAAACAGAAAACTAGAGCAAAGGAACTCAGTTCCTTCTGAGAAGTAAGTAGCTTGGTACGGGCACAGCAATACGCACTTACGCCATGTCATCGTTTCTCTCTCAAAGCTTAGTGAAGCAGTCTCAGGAAGACACTTGGGGTTGAGACAGTCAGACGCACACTCATTTAGGCTTTACCATCAACCATTTTATTGGATAACTGCAAAGTGTTCAAGACACTTCTGGAGGCTGAGGAACCCCACAGTGGTTAAACCTAGGGAGCTCTGCTTTCATGGTGTTTACTCTTTGTTGGAGGAAGTACGTGGGCAAACATAATCCTCAGGGGGTTCCAACAAGTGTGCCACGGAGCACCCCGGCTCCATTCATGTGGCTGGGAATAAGGAACTATTGAGCAAAGGAAGCTGGAGCCCACACCACTTGGGGTGGATCCCACCTGCCGAGACTACATTGACCCAAGCCTTCAGGGACCATAATTTTCTGTGTATGCCATGTCAGCAGAGTTTATACACCCTCAATAGTTTGTCAGTGGCGATCAGGGCCATGTAGATGTGTGGAAGCCAAATTCCTACTCCCCCACCCCCACCCCACCAACCCCACATAGGACAAACAGAATCCCATGACAGAATCAGGAAGAGATGGAAACAAGAAAGCCCAAACGTCTCCTTTCTTGGTCCACTTGACCTTCCTGCCTGATCCAGTGTCTTCCCGTAAGTCAAAGGCGACACTAAACAACCTCATGTCCCTCACCAAAGGATTTGCTGGAGCTACCTGTCTGTCTCTCTCATCATGCAAGAAAATTGTGCACCTCGAGACTGTCAAGATCACAAGGTTTAGATAGCCCCTGATGCCCTGAGTCCAAAGGGCAGGCTGTTTCCATCTGGGTTTGGTCCTGGCCTCACCCCTTGAGTCTCTGCTTTCCAGGGGCACCTAAATGTAGATCACAGACTGTAGCAAGAATCCTGAAAAGAAAACTCACAAACCCAGAACAGACCCGGAAAAACAACTTCAAACGGTACCTGCACCTCCCCAGCGAGTGCAAGGCCAGGCAAGCAGCTAAAAGTTAAAGAGACAAAAACTGGTTTGGGAAATCTTTGGTTTTACATAAACATCCCTCACTAGAATTTTATATAAAGTCTCTGGTGGATTCCAGCCCCCTTTGCAAAGGAAGGTGGACAGTGAGTAAGTCATCTGGAACGGGAAGGGGCAGAAAAGATTCTACCGGTTCAGCTGTGCTCTGCTGAAATCCACAGGTCTGCACCTGGGTGTTTGAATAAGCCCTTGTCAACATAAAGAGAAAAGAACATGGGCATGCCAACAGGCTTAAGGCTGTCTCGTGGGCTAGTGCAGATTCTTGCTGGTTATATGGGAAAATAAAAAATCATTATGACTGAACTTAAAATACAAAGGTAAAGTAAAACACTGCCACAGGCAAGCCCGGCTGACAAAGCCATGGTCCACAGTGTGACAGTTGAGTGATCAGCCACAGGCAACCCCGGATGATGAAGTCATGGTCCACAGTGTGATAGAAGGGTGATCAAGGGAGGGAGATTTGTGTGTCCGGGACAGACACTCCAGGAACTCTCTGTACCTGTGCTATGTTTTGCTATGGACTTAAAATTGCTTCAAAAATTAAAATCAGGGGCTGGAGAGATGGCTCAGAGGTTAAGAGCACTTGCTGCTTTTGCAGAACACCTGTTAGGTGGCCAGCATCCACATGGCAGCTGACACTATTTGTGACTCCAGGTCCAGAGGCTCCAGTGACATCTTCTGGTTTCCTTGGGCACCAGGCACATGTGTAGTCTATTTAGATATATGCAGGCAAAACATTCTTAGACATAAAATAATATTTTAAGGTCAATTTTTTTAGAAAATGTTTCTCTACAGATGGTTCAAATTTACAAGACATTTCTTATTGAAAGAATGTGAACGGCTGAGGATGTGGTTCCCTGGGTACAGCACTCACCGGGCATGCCTATCTCCGAGGCTCAATACCCAGCAACATATAGACCAGGTGTGGTAGCACATCCCTGGAATCTGAGATACAAAATTCAGGGTCGTCCTTGGCTAAAGGATAATTTGAAGCCAGTGCTAGAAAGAGCATGTGCTAGCTACTCTTCAGAGGACCAGAGTTCTATTCCCACTCCCCAAATCAGGTGGTACACAACTGCCCATGACTCTAGCTCCAGAGGATCGGACACTTTTTACTGGTCTCCCTGGAGCTCATATGCACATGTGCATACTCACAAAGACACACACACACACACATATATATATATATATAATCTATAAAACAGAACAACAACGTGTTTAAAAGGCCAGCCTGGATTATGTGAGACCCAGTCACAAAAATAAATGAAATCTAACGAAATAAAATAAACATCAAGACCCAACGGCTGAGCAAAGAGTTCTTTGTGTCCTAGTTAAGACATCAGAATCTAGCTGGTGAGATGGCTCAGTGGTTAAGAGCATGGTCTGCTCTTCCAAAGGGCTGGGGTTCTATGCCCAGCACCCACATGGCAGCTCACAACTCCTGTCTGTAACTCCAGTTCCAAAATATCTTATACCCTCACACTAATGTGCACAAAATAAAATTAATCAATCAAACAAACAAACAAACAAAAAAAGACATCAGAAACTCACCCCCACATGGAATTGAGGAGTGAATTTTAGCTCCTCCATGAAACCCTTTTAGAAGCTTTGGGCTGTCCTGAAACTGACTTTTTTTTCTCTACAGCCATGTGTATCTTCAGCCCCTATGAGCCTACCTTCTCATGTCCCTGGGAGGCCTGAAGATATGAAAAGAACATCCCTGGGCAGAACCAGGCAGGGGTCTGCTAAACCCCTCTGTGGTGACAGCTTGGATCTGCTCACTTTCTTGAAAGTTATTTATTTTAGTTCTTCCTACAGGCTGACCATACTACAAAGCCGTCTGCCCTCATCTGCCCTGTTATTATTTCCTACAAGACTGGAGCCAATTTGTTTGGAGAAGCTTTTTTCCCCTCTATTTTTCTTTCTTTCTCTCCTCTTCCACACCCCCCACTTCTCTTACAGAAACAGACTCTTTTGCAGCCCAGGCTGGCCCCAAACTCCCTGTGAAATTTGCTTTGAACTCCTGCTCCCTGTGCCTGGGATTTGGAGGCATAGGCTACCACACCCGGCTCTCTCTCATCTCTCTACAGTGTGAACACTGTTAGTGACTCTTCGACCAAACTCACTTGAGGCAAGAGTGGGTGTGCCGAGCCCTTCTTGGTGAAGGGATGAGAAGCAACAAAGGGAAATGGCAAACTCCAGCACTTAGGTATTATAAAGTCTGTAGTCATCCATCTTTTCTGTGGATCCCAAAGCACATGTGGTTCAAGGGCAAATCACATCCACACGCATACGCGCACACACACGCAGAGCACTGTGCTGACTAGTAGGACATACTGGGATGATAGACTCACCATAGACAGAATGAAAGTAAGACCACAGAGGCACCCAAATGCTGCCAGTTTTGAGAACTGGGATTAATTAACCCTTTTATAAACCATAGCAGTCCTGTGCACAGTGCACCCTGCTCATTGGCCCTCCCCCTCCTCTTCCTGCAGTCTGCACTCTCAGCAGACAGCTCTTCCCAGAGGGAGTCGCACACCCTGCACAAAGGTTCTGCCACCACAGAAGACCTGTGGCTGCAGAGACACTGAAACAACCCTGGACTAACAGGCAAATCCATTCCTCCAAAGGCTCAGCAGTCAGCTGAAGGGGGGCACACAGTCTTCCTCGCCTTGACCACCACTCCCAGTATCTCGCCCCTCTCTGGGATCTGCAAAGGAGGTGTGCTCATTTCTGTACTCTCTCTGCCCATTCTGAGTCCACCAGCACGCTCCTCCGCTATGCGGATGCTCCTGCAGCCCGGCTCCATTCTCCTCCTACTCCTCCGCTCCCTCTCACCAGGGGCTGTCTGGATTACTATATATGAAACCCTAGCTTCACTACAAAACAACAGACTCCCATCACCCCAATTTAGGTCCCCAATCAGAACCTCTCTCCAGAACTCCAGACACAATTTTCCAACTGCTTTTATAACATCATTCCCGAGTATCCCACAGACACATCTGTCACCATGTCTGAAAATGAGCTCACCATCTTCCCACCGAACTCATGTGCTCTCTAAACATTTCCATTGTAGGTCAATAGCAACTCAACCAGCCAAGGCAGGGGACAGGAAGTCTCCCATGCTTGACTCTTTCTCCCCTAAAGCCACCAAGTCCCCAGGTCTGGCTTCTAGTCCTCTCACAGGTGTTGCTCTTCCCTGTGGTCTCAGGCCTCACATGTTTCTGCCCCAGGATGGACTCGCCGGCCAGCAGATCATTTAATCAACTCCGTCCCCTCTAGCTTATCTCTTTTAGCCACTTTCTAAGTTTCCTTCCTCGAATACATTCATTCCGACGTCTGTCCTCTTATTATCAGCCTTCCTGTCCACAGAAAGAATGTGCAAACGTTTCATAATCTTGGACTAGCTCCAAGCACTCCCCCAACAGAGCCCCTTTTCTTAAAACTATGGTGTGTGTGTGGGAAGGTGATGGTGCATATCTGTAATTCGAGCACTTAGGGGATAGAGGCAGAGATCTGCAGTCTGAAGCCCCTTTCTGAAATAAACTACTCAGGATTCCCGGATTCAACTCTAGCTTTTTAAATTGTCCTATGTTGTACACTCCAAAGGCTGGAGAACTTCTGTTTATACCCAGCATCAACTGTGGATGCCACGCTCTGCGTAAAGACTTCCTCAGCTCTTCATTTGTCATTCCGTCCTCCTCGCTGCAGAAAGAGCCTGAACACAGCTCTGCTGCAAAACGCACGGTCAAAACAGGTATCAGCCTATCCCTGTAGGTAGGCTGGTGCGAGGGGGAGGGAGAGAGAGAGAGAGAGAGAGAGAGAGAGAGAGAGAAAGAGAGAGAAACAGACAGACTGTGTCAGAGACAGACAGACAGACAGACAGACAGACAGAGAAACAAAGACAGAGTGTGAGTCAGAGTCAGAGACAGAAACAGAGACAGTGATCTTGAGATAGGAAGAAGAACCAGCTTAGAGTGTTATTTCCCCAGGATGTGTGAGCAGGAAGCAAGGAAGGCCTTGAGGATGGGGACCCTTGCAAGGCTCTGACTGGCTGCCTCCGACTGTCTGTTAACAGGACTGACCAGTGAGGGGGCTCTGCGGCCACAAATCCCATTTCCTCCTCTTGTCTAAAAACACCATCCTATCAGCTTGAATCCGCTGGCTTGCTCTCTCTCAGCCAAAAGGAATTTCCCTTCACACAGAAACTATTCAGACATTTCCAAGGCACAGAATGCTACAAACCAGGATTTTCCACTCAGACAACTTGGAAACTAGATTGTTTCTCCCCAGACGCTTCTTATTGGCCAAGATGTCTGAAAGACCTTTTCTCCTCAGTATGAAAGAAAAAAATGTCTCCTACCTCCCTGGTTTTTTCCACTTTTTATTTTGTCTAGGTTTCACTGAAGCCAACTTTTAAACCAGAAAGCAGATTTCCACATTATAAAATACAAATTAGCCAGGCGGTGTAGCTTGTATATGGAAGCCAGAACCCAGGAGGATGAGGTAAGAGAACCAGGACTCTAAGACTGGCTTAGACTGCACAGGGAGACACTATCTCAAAAAATAAAAATAAACACAAATACTATACTCATCAATCAGGTTGTCCAAATGAAATAGTCCAACCAATTTAATGTCATTGTTGTTGTTATCCTTAATAACCCATTTAATTAAAGTTTGCTGTAGTTTTTTTTTTTTTTAGTATATTGTTAAGTTAGTATGCAAAGTCATGGGTTTCATTATGGCAGTAAGTAGCCTGTTTTTGTTTTTAAGCAGGAGACTTTTAGCCTGGTGTAGTGACTAACACCTGTAATTCTAATACCCTGAGGAGCTGAGGCAGGAAGATTTGCTGTTGGCTACTCAGTGGGTTTGGGGACAACCTGAACTAGAGAGTTCAGTATCAAAAAACAAACAAACAAACAAACAAACAAACCCAAGAAATCAAAAACCAACCAAATGGCTTTCAATGGTAGGTGCCCAAAGACATAAAGTACAAAACAGAATTCAGCCCATTTAATACAAACACAGACCTTCGATTGGGGCAAACTGCATACAGTGAGTTCTCATATCAAAATGCCTCAGACCCTAGTTGAGGGTTATCTACCACAGATGCAGCTACAAAGGAGTGGCCATACAGATTTGGGCAGTTCAGTGGGACCCATCTGAACTGTTTAAACACCACCACCACCACCAAAGCGCTTCTATAATGCTAGTTAAGTTTAGATAAATAAATTACATCAGGAGAAAACAACCTAAAAGCAGGCAATTTAACATGAACAGATTGTAACTCACTCTAGCAACATGGGAATGTAGGGGACATGATCTAAGTAAGGTTTGACTTGTGCCCTGACCTTTCAAACAGTCAAACAGCTGTACATACCGCCACCACCCCAAGTCCATGAAGGATTTCCCTAGCCAAAGTGTATCAGAAGTCCAGACAAAACACAGGCTGTATCTGGTGGGTGACATTGGATCCAGAAGCAGCTGTCTCAGAAATGGCCCATGAGAAGGCTGCATGGGTTTATACTTGGAACTACTGAGTCACCAAACATCCCTGAGATAAGGAAGGTACCTGATAACAGGAGTCAAAGTAGCCTCAGTTCTCCTTAGTTAGAGGAACACATTGTGAAGGGTTAGCCAGCCTGAGCTGTCCTGCGACTGAGGTGGAGCCAGAAGAATCTAGGGTCATACTCCAAAGATCTCTGGCTCTCCATCCACAAACAAGAGACATGAAGAATCAGTTACATTGCAGCTGACAGAGGAGATGGGAGTGGGGCCAGAGAAAGAGATGACAGCCAAGGACCAAATGCTTCATGTTTAAGATTAACAAGTCATCGAAAGATGAACCAATGCTAAGTCTATCACTCTGACCCCTCGGTGTTGTGGAAACTCTGGGAAAGGCCCCTTATAGCCAGGCACATAGCACATGCCTGCAAACCCAAAAGATAGTGAGTTTGTGGCCAGCCTGAGCTATAGAGTGAGTCAAAGCCAGCCTGTGCTACAATGCAAGACCCTATCTCGAAGAAAAGTGTTATGAGGTAAACCGATGATCAATATTGTCAAATATTTCCACAAGGTCTGGCAGGGAAACACAGGGAAAAGATGGTTGGACTCGCAGTTAGAGAGAAGTTGGCGAATCCTACAATCAGTGATAGGAACCAGAGTACAGGGGGGTCTAGACAGGAATGGAAACTGAAGAAATGGAGACTGGAGCTGATAACTACTTATGTGGAAAAAAAATCCTGACCTTAAACAAGACAGACAGAAACGTGATCGAGAAGAGGCAGCTGGCAAGCATGTGTTGATGGGAGAAACCTGTGTTTATAGCTGAAGATAGAAGCTGGCAAGAGAAGAATTCAGATGCACGAGAGAAAATAATTACATGGCCTTCTGCATTCCAAATGACATCAGACTATCCGGGCTAGGACAGCTCATTCTCAAACTGAAGACATAGAGGACAGGGTAAAAATAAATGCATCTATTACAGGCAAAGAAACAAATCCAACCAGCATGGCCAAGGTCACCAGAGAACCAGTGGCCTGGGTCAAAGACACACCCATTCCACAATACAACCTCCACTCTCACCCCTCGGGAAAGCCAGGGCTCTTAGAGAACTGCTCTACCCTCACTGTATTTCCTGAACAAAAGGAGAGATATGGATACCAGTGTTTATGGCAACCTGACCCAAGCTAGAGTTACCTGAAAGGAGAGAACCTCAATTGAAGAAATGCCTCCATAAGATCTAACTGTAAGGCACTTTTAGTGATTGATGGACAGGGCCCAGCCCATTGTGGGTGGTGCCATCCCTGAGCTGGTGGTCTGAGGTTCTATAAGAAAGCAAGCTGAGCAAACCAATAAGCAGAAACCCTTTATGGATTGCCTCCTGCCTCCAGGTTCCTGCTCTGCTTTGAGTTTGAATCCTGATTTCATTCAGTGATGAACAGTGATACGGAAGTATAAGCCAAATAAACCCTTTCCTCCCCAAGTTGCTTTGGTCATGGTGTTTTATCACAGCAATAGAAATTCTAACTAAGAGACTGAGACACACTGAGTCCCTATCAAACTAAATGTGCATATCTTAAAAAGCCTTCATGACAATACAGATTTAAAATATATACATATGTGTATGTTACTGATACATTGTTCTCCATCAACAAAAGAGACCAGAATCACTCAGTTTGTCCATTTTCTAGGATGACTGTATGTCATGAAACTATCATGGATTGCTTAGCATTTCATTCTTGACCTTAGCAAAGAGAAGAGTACGGAAAAACTGAAGGCACATCTGACCTCAAGAAGCCGGTCTTCGAGAGGAGCAAATTCCTTGACTCTAAGTCTCAGATTCTTTATATAAAACCCACTCTGTACACCAGTGCTATATAATTCCATCCAGGGAAAAAACCACGGTCACTTGGAACTTTATTTGGAAGAGCTGGTGAACATCCAGTGAGCAGGGAGAAACTGGCTCAAGGTTAACTCAAAGATGGTAAGGTGACAGGTCTCCTTATTTCCCCTCAATTCTCCAGGCAGGAAACAGAGGCATTCACTGGGGCCTTACAGCCATAGGCTCAACCCCAGCAAATAGCCAGCAAGGCCTCGGGGCCATTCTCCACAGAAGACAGCAGAGCAGCCAGGCTGTGGCAGGAAGTCCATGTTGTGGAGAGACACACGATGCCTCAGCAATATTCCAACAGCCCCATGCAAGTAGGAAAACAGCCTTCAGCTTTCACCCAGCTGTGGTCCTGGACGGGAAGAAGTCACTCTTGCCTTCCTCTTGCCTTCCATGGTGAGCAAGATCACTGGCCCTGCTAGCTACCTCTAGCCCTGGTATTGGGCTCTGATGCTGGGAGTTTGGATACTGTAGTTAATTCTGCATGTCCCAGGCAGTGAGCAGGACACTCACCCCCTCCCTGTACATCTCCAGCCCTAGCTCCATGATCAAGCACTGTATGTATCCCATGATTTTTTTCCTCCCACTCTCAGGGTCCCTCCTTGGATCCTTATAGCACACCTAAACAATCCTTAGACTTTGCAAGGATTCTGCACAGACTCTGGCCTTGTTCTTTTGTTCTCATGGCTAATAATTATCCATTTAAAACATTTTTCTAGTTGCTGTCCCACCTTTGAGAGACACACCTTTGTTTGTTAATCAAACAAAACTTTTGACAGACTATAATACCAACAATCACACCTGGTCTCTGGTATCTCTTTTCATCCCTAAATGATTAATCTAAGCTAGTGTTTTCAATCCTACACTGTTGGGGGGGTCGGTGTGGTGCTGCTATGCATTCAACCCCAGGATCTGGTTGCCCCCAGACCAGTGAATTCTCACATACACTGGCCTTTGTTGTGTAAACGTTGCTCTTTAATCTAAAGCTATTGGTTAATAAAAGGCTAGAGCTTGTGACTGGGCAGGAGAAAGAGAAAGGCAGGACCTGAGAATCCAGTGAAGGATCTCAAGAGAGACCATAGCAGTGGAAGAAGGAAATGGAGAAAGAAGGAGGCCATCATGAAGTCAGATGGATCGGGAACACCTGGCCAGGAGAAGTGCACCCCGAGGACAGCTGATTTAACGGAATCAGCTCGGGCAAGACCCATACAGCAGGTAACACAGGGTCTATGGATTGAGTGTAAGTTAGAATAGCTCAGAACCTGTCCAATCTAAGCTTACAGCTTGTCAAATACCAGGTTTTTTCTTCATTTATACAGGCTAGCTAGAAAACATAGTTCTTTTAAACTATACCCTTCTTTAGCTGGGCATTTAGAAATGTCTGTATGACCCAATCCTAAAATAAAACTAAATCTGGGAAGCTATTAAGAAAATTTTACGGGGTGCTGGAGAGATGGCTCTCGGAGAGAGGACCAGGGTTTGATTCCCAGCACCTACACTAGGTGACTCATAAATACTTGTAACTCCAGCTCCAGAGGACCTGGCACCCTCCTCTGGTTTCTGTAGGCTACATACATGTGCAGTACACATTGCACACACACATGCACATGAACATACCCATGCACTAAACAAACAAATGTAAAAAACAAACAAACAAACCCCTTTGTAAAGAAAAGTCTCTTCCATCTCAAAAACAAAAGGAGGGGGAGCGCATGAAAGAAACTGCCTGTCTTCTTCGTCTGCATACTGTCATTGTGGATATGACATCCCAAACCACTGTGTCCAGCAGGCATCCAACATGGATGGGTGGAACCGAAGTCCACTGGGACACTGGGGAGCTAGTGAATCATCCAAACACCGAGCTACATTTCTTAGCTCCTTGCAACATGAGAACTTCTTGACTTATATCTGTGGACGTGGGGTGAGTTTGGGTACTTCCAGCTGCAAGCATTGTGATTCAACCTGTTGGTCATGCAGACGCAGTGCCTAGTTCTTCTACGTGAGCAGCATCACCCTGAGGTTCTGCTTCCCCAGAACACTGCACCTGAGATCTTTCAGGATTAAAGGCAAATAGAAAACTCAGTCCTGCCTACATTTTGCCTTCTCGTGTTATTATTATACCATCTGAACAATGAATACCATCCCCATCTGGGAAACAACAAAAATAAGGGGTTAGAGATATTTACAGAGACAGTGGGAATCTTATATTCATGCATCAGTTAGCTACACATGAGCAAGGGAGGCTGTCATTCAAGGGCCCTATGTATGGAAAAACAGAGCAGTAGAGACTCACCCTGCTCCCCCAATCCCCAAGTGCTCTGCACATACTCCCCGGCTACTGCTTCAAATTCTCCATGGACAGAGCCGCCATTTTGCTCTAAAGTAATTATGGCTCCATATGAACGCACTTGGATTTTTAATATTAGTGTAAGCTAATATCAAGTAAACAGAAGCTGGAAAGAGGACATCAAGGTGATAACACTTGGGACCTGAGAAAAGGGGGAATACTTGAATGGAACAAAGATGTAGGAAGATCAAATGAGGGCCTCGAAGACAAATTGTACTTCTATGTCCTGCTGGAACTGTGTGCCTATTCAACTGGTGAAGGCCAAGAGACCAGAAACAGTGACATTCTCAGCCAATGAGGACTCAGATCATCAGGACTTTGCAGGGGACGCCAACAGGAAATGACATCTGAATGAGAATGTCCAGCCGCAGGCTTCACTGCCCATCAGAACCACCCCAGTCTCTGGGCTTGCTGGCAGGAAGCCCAAGCCCTTCAGCCTATGAGATGGACCAACTTCTCAGCAGACAGTGTCAGCCAGATGAGAAAGCCATCAGCTTCCCTTAACTCCCTTCCTACCACTGGGACGAGACATCTCACCTTAGAAACTGACCAGATGGAAAATCTGAGCAGCGTAACACCCCCAACTCGTTTTACAGTCGTAATGTACAAGCAAAACGTCACTGGACCCCTTGGCAAAGACTAGTTTCTACCTACTCGTTTTTTTAAATGAACAGAATTGTTGCAAAAACTAACAAAATCTGTATTTGCCAGAAAAGGTAAAATAGCCAAAATGGCAACGTTTATTTATTCTGCACAACCCATGGTCAGACTTCAACCTGGGAATCCCATTCCACCAAGCACCCTGCTCCCTGGTGTCTTCACAAAAAGCCTGTGCAACGTGAGTACTGAGCTTTAATGGAGTACTGATTATTTTGTCCTTTATACTGCAAAAGTCCACAGAGAAGTCCCAGGGATATAATTTGTATAGAACCTTACAGGTTCATATAACATCAGAACAGTCCTACATCCAGGCATGCCAGCAAAAAAAGGAGCAAGGTTTCTCAGAATGGCACTAAACCCTGAGAGACAGGTCTTTCTTTGGTTCTGTGCCGGCCATGGTTCTGAACACTCGTTTAGCCTTGATCAGTCTGGAAGCAGCAGCTTTCATAGAAAAATGATTTGCTGAACTAAAAGAACACTCCTCACCTTAATCACAATTTTTTTTCCGCTTCAGTGCTAGTGCTGGAAACCAGGGCCTCCTGACCCACACCTTAAGCTCAGAAGGCTTTATTTATATAAGCCTCAAGAGGAAGCCCAAAGCTTTAGTAATTCAGGATCTGCTGAGCAAGTCCACAGTCACCCTATTCAAGGGTTTCATTATTCTGTTGACTGTCTTCCTTAAGCCTAGAGCTTTCAAGACCCAGAAGTCTTCACGGCTAGCCAAACAGAAAAAAAGAAAATAAATAAAAAGCATAGCTCTTCATGCTCACAAGACACATCTGAGAAAGAAAAGTCCCGGCCTTGTGAAACTTGGATATTAAAGTTTGCTAAAAAAAAAAAAAAAAAGAGCTTTCGTGATCTGATATGTTGTTAGCTAAATCCCACCTTAAAACAATGATCCTGATTCCAGAAGACACTGGCAGCTCCAGTTAAATATTGGCTGCTTTGAGACTCAGCAGTTTCTATAACCCTATCATTCTCTCCCAACCTTTTAATTAGCTACTTCTCTTTAAGTCAGGAGTTTTCAACCTATAGCGGAGAGGGCTTTGGAGTCCGGCAGATCTGGAATTTGCATTCAGCTTACATAACTAGTTAGCTAGGAGGCCCAAATCCCACAACGTTCTCCAGTGCATCAAGCCTCAGTTTTCTTAGATATAAAACAAAGATAAAAGGGGGAAATGAGCTTAAACAGCAAGATGGCTCATCAGGTAAAGGGACTTAACTGCACAAACCTGAGAACCCGAGTTCAAACCCTGGGACCCATGGTGAACAAATAGACAAAGAAGGGGCACTCTCACTGGGTCACGAAAGAGGGGAAATAGCACGATTTTAGTAAAACATTCGATGCACTGTTTTTTAGTAAGGCCCCAGCATAATTTGGGGGAACCCTCATAAAATAAAGTTCTAGAGCTCCTAGCCGAAAATGACTGAGGTTTTAAAGATGGTGACAGTAGCACTAGAGAGAAAGCTCAGGCCAGAATGTGCTTGCCTAGCAAGACCAAGGACTCAAGTTCAAACCCTAGAGCCATAATTAACAAAACAAAAACAAACACAAAAGCTGAGGCCTGCTGCCTCGGGCTTCTAATCCCAGCACTGGGGATGTAGAAAAGGGTATATCTCTAGGGCTCATTGACCATCCACCAGAGCCTACAGGACAAGTTCCAGGCCACTGAGAGACCCTGTCTCAAACAACAACGAGAAAGGACATGGATGGTACCTGGGGAATAACACCCAAGATTATACTTTGGCTTCCACTGGCACAGAGGCACACATGCACACGTGTGTAGTAGGTGGTCAAAAGATGGTAAAAAGAGAGCATCCAACCAAGGGTGGGGCCTGGGAGGCTGCGCAAGCGCACAGGCACACAAAGAAAGAAGCCCTTTCTTTGAAGTGCAGGCTGTAGCTATCTATGACCATCTCTTAGCACTTTCCCCAAAGACAGTCTCTCCTCTGCTCCCCACCCTCCACATGCTCCTCTCAACACACTCAACTTAGAAAATGTTCCTGGGTCATTCCAGAACCAGGCACCAGCATCTTCGAAGTAGCCCATATTTACAAAGAAAATGACTCACCGAGACAGGGTAACCTAACACAGATGACGTTACAGACATAGATCACGACTGAGGTACCCTACCTCTGATGGACAGCCTGTGGCCGGGCTTTTCCTCTGGCTAACGCTCCCCTCTTTCAAACCCTCGTGCAGATACTCTACTCCTCAGTTCCATCCTAGCCTCTGTCCTTGAGGTCTCGACCCTGGGGTAGACAGACACCAAGGATGATGCCGGTCTGCTTTTACTTCTTTCTTCCTCTGCATTTAAAACATCGACCGTTCTGTATGGCTTGTCTCTCTCTTTTATGTTTGTCATTTCTTATTTATTTTCTTTCTACACACATGCGAAACCAATGTAAGCTACTCAGAGTCCTGTGCTTTGGTCTGTTTTTGTTCATCGTGAATCCCAAGTGCGTGGAAGAGTGTTTGGCACATGGAAGTTACTCGATAAATAGGAAGTGAAAGGATAGCTTCGAATGAAAACATAATAAAAAGTGGTCCACACGGAGATTCAGCCTTGCGCCACCACAGACAAACTGCACTAGCAGCTCCCCCACACAGACATCTTGAGTTCAAGCGCTAGCTGGGAAAAGTATCTTTTCTAAACTTGCCCCAGTTCAGAGGCATACGATCCAGCCATCTACGCTTCTTTCACTAGTAATCCACATACACATACTAATAACTGGCAGCCACCGTGAGAGGCATGTTGTGTAAGTGAGCGGTTCAGAAGGGAGACACTTATCTGGAGACCATGTAATACTTGTTGAAAAGCAGAGGATTGTCAGAAAAACGACCCACAACACCGCCTTACACAGGAAACCTGGGTTGTTACTAGGTTGTCAAAAGAAATACAAGTCTCCAGCTCTGAAGCTGTAGAGCTGTAGTTGGAGCCAAGCCAAGCTTTTGTCCTTACAGTTCCTGCCAGTCCCAGGTAGCGACTCATCTCAAAGCCCAGCCTGAGATCTCTCAGGATCCAGCAATGTGGCTGTCTGCACATTTTATTCCCACCCACTGAAAGACGGCCTGACGCTGTGGCCTTGCGGCTGCTGTGTAAGACATTTTATCGAGAGCTTGTTGCTGAAAAACAAGGGAGAGAGCTGTCTCTCCGCTCATGGCAAGCTGCAAGCTGCAACTCACGTCCGTGCAAACATCTGGAGCCCCCAAGTTAAAAAACCAGCTATGGTCTAAAATGATCAAGCTCTTTTTAAAGCACTCGAAGCACACCTAGGCTCCCTACCCAAAGATCTCATCGGGACAGACAGTGGGCAAAGGCCGGCCGATCAGATCACACTCAACATCTGGCTTTTGCCCCAGAGTGAACCACCACTCCCTCTCAACCCTACACATGGCTTCTTTTTTTAACCAGACCTTCTCAGCTTCCACAAATGCTTTGGTGGGAAACAGCAGGGAGGCCCCATCCCTTTTCCCAAAATACAGTCAGCCAGCAGCAAAGGCCAAAGAGGTGGAGCCTGCAGGCAGTTTTGCAAAAGTTTCAAATATCCTGGTACTGACCCCATTAACAGCACTAAGACAGAAATGCAGCCAAGCCTGTCTTTACCTCAGTCCCTCAGTCCCTCAGTCCCTCAGTCCCTAAGTCAATCAGTCCCCCACCCCCCAACTTCTAGGAATTTTGAACAAAGCCACAGTACCAGCACTAGCTATCACAAACAAAATTTTTCTCTTGCAAAAAGTTGAAAGTGACATCTTTAAATGATCCACGCTTCTGACAGCTGAGTCTCCAAAGAGGTCTCTGTGGGAAGGAACTGGTGAGCTGTCCCACCTCTCCCCGCAAAGCCTCCCTGAAGCACGAAGCTGCCTCAGATTTTCCGAACTTTTCAGAGCTCTTTCCCCTGAAAAGGGAGGAAGCAGTTCGAGGGTTGTGCAGATGAAGCAGCCAAGTGAGGCGGCCGCCTTCCAGTGTGGAGTAGGAAGGCTTTTAACACTCACGAACATTTTAAAGACGTAAACAAGAAAGTAAAGAAACTGTGTGGGGATTTAAAAAAAAACATATGGGAAGAAAATAATGCGTTAGCTTTATTTTGGAGAAATTTTGGGAGGTGTGTGTGTGTGTGTGTGTGTCTGTGTGCGCGCGCGCGTATGTGTGTGTGTTTTACAAACCTTACCACTTAAAAAAATAAATAAATCAGTGTAACTGGGCGGAGACATTATTCTCAAAACGCGTCCCTTCCCAGCATTGCTGTACCGTTAGCAATAGGAAATGGTGCCGCCGATAGGAAAACACTATAAACTGCTTTGGAATACAAAGGGTCACTTACTCGGAAGAAAGTTTAAAGGCTCCAGCTGTGCACCT
Source organism: Grammomys surdaster (assembly GCF_004785775.1). NCBI lineage: Eukaryota > Metazoa > Chordata > Mammalia > Rodentia > Muridae > Grammomys > Grammomys surdaster. Next base: position 4,563,946 of record NW_021604631.1, read on the forward strand.
ACATATGTTCATAGAGGGAAAACTCCCATCCCCAGACCTCTTGCTCTGGCCATACCCCTTCCCAAACGCTGCCTCTCAGGGCCCAGCTGGTGACAGAACCCGCTTTTCTCCTCCCCTCCGCCCCCCTTTGCCCGGACCACGGGTCCTCACCGTGTGGTACATGAGGGCCTCAGTCTCCCCGGGCTCTGACAGCTCACTCAGCTTGCGGTCCCACTGTAGGACGCTCTGCTCCCCGCTCTCCAGCACCTCCATGGCGGTGGGCGCCGCGCAGGGCCGAGGATGCTGAGGCAGGAGGGGACCGCGCAGAGCCGCCGCGGGCCGGTATGACGCCTCTCTCCGCGTGTGCTTGCGTGTGCGCGAGTGGAACTTAGGCACTGGAGCAGGAACCCGGGAGAGTCCTGCCGAAGGCTCCGCGACCCGTGTCCTCGGAGATCTGTGAATCCCCGGAGAGGACAAGCCTGCTGGGATCGGGCGGGAGGTGCAGGGGTTAAATCGGGCTGTGCATCCAAAAAGAAGGCAAGAAGGCAGCTCTCATTCCAAGAAAGTCCTCGAGCAACAAGCCCACTCCCCAACTAGGTCTCCAGACAAACTTTGAGACTCCCTTGGGTCTCTAGAGCTCTGCCCCTGGATCCAGAGGCGACTCCGCCTCCTTCCAGGCCAGTGACCAATCGGACGCCCGTCTTGCCAACTATACCGTATCAAAAGTCTCTCTCTCATCCATGTCCCGCCCCCAGAGGCAGAGTCGCGCGAAGTCTCCGCCTAGACCTCGGAATGTGGGCGGAGAGGGTCTTTTACGTCACTGGGGAACACCTCCTGCCGGAGCGTGGCAACGGACCAATAGGCTGCTTGGGTCTAGAAATGATAGACTGGAACATAGATCAATGAGCGAAGGGGGCCTGGAGGAGCCAACCAATCAAATATCGACAAGAATACATTTTTATTAGAGAGGGCGTACGCGGCCAGTGTCTTCCCTAAGAGCCTCCACTTAAAGGAGTTTTGTTTCTTCAGAGATACCAAGCAAGTTGAATCGCTGTCCCTATTTCAAACTAGTTTAGGTCGCATCAGTCTGTCTGGATTTTAAAAAATGCACTACATATATGAAAATGCGCACGTGCACAGACATCTGAGTTATCTATCAGTTCTAGCGCACACTCTTTGCTTGCTTTTTATGTACTTTTATGGGCTTTTAAAAACAGACATTAACCAATGACACACGTTTCCAAGTTCTAAATCAGTAGGCTAAATTTTTTTTAATTCATAGGGTTTTGCTGTTTTGTTCAGTTTTTGAGACAGAGTAGCCTAGGCTGTCCTCAACCTTACTGTGCAGCTGAGGCCGGCCTTGAACTCCTCATCTCTCTGTCTCACCTCCGGAGAACTGGGAGAAATTTCAGGGTTATGTCACTAGTGCCTGGTTCACAGATCTTTTATTCCCAATGGAGTGTCAGACAAAAAAGAAAAAAAAAAGATGATGGGCAGGTGGACGCTATTTCAGATACTGGTCAGGGAGGTTACATTTGAGTGCCGTGTGGATGAAGTGGGGCTTAGAGGAAAGCAAGTGTTTTAATAGCTGGAAGATGCACGCCAAAGTGTGTGGTGGGGAAGAGTGCTAAGCCTGGACTCTCTTAGAGAAGAAAGGGCCTGCTCTATAGAATTTTCCCCCTACGTGATTTTTCTTCTTCCCTTTTATGGAAACAGCCTTAGTTGGTCATAGTTTAGCCATTTTACATACAAGGAAAATGCTGTGGTTCCAGGTGGTTCAAAAAAGGGGACAGTCAGGTATCAGGTCTACAGAGTGTTTGTCTTCTTTAGAGCAAGGCTTTGCTGAGTGAAGACATTCAAAAGTTTCAGAACTTTACACTGTCTTTAAGCAACAATTTGTTTTCGTGTAAATGAGTCTGTTTGTCTAGCCTAGGATCTTTTGAGAGTATTTTAATATTTAGACACAGATCTTTCTTTCTTTTATTTTTATTTTATCTATCTATCTATCTATCCATCCATCCATCCATCTATCTATGTTTAAGACAGGGTTTCTCTGTGTAGCCCTGAATGCTCTGGATCTCACTCTGTAGACCAGGCTGGCCTCAAGCTCTGACATCCTCCTGCCTCTGCCTCCCGAGTGCTGGGATTAAAAGTGGACACCACCACTGCCCAGCCACACATTTCTTAGACAATATAGTTTTCTCAACTTTCCCATGAGCCTTTGGTCTTTCTTTTCTGACCTGTTAGCCTCCTTCTCTGCACCTCTTTTGTAAATCACTCTTTCAGCATTTAAAGCCCTATTTCTTTCTAACACAGAATTTATCATGAGCAAATAAGGTTAGAAATGTTCATTCTCCTTAACACAACGGCACAAGCATTTCTCTGCCCAACATAGCTGCATCTGACAAAGGTTGATTCTAATAATGCCCCAGTGGTAGGCAGCTTCCACAATGGCCTCCAGGTGTCAGCACCTTTGGGTATATCCCTCCTCTCCTGTGTGAGCAAAAATAAAGAGAAAAATAAAAAGATTCTGACTCTGACCCTCTTGCTCTCTCCTCCTCTCTCTTGCCTGTTCACTCCAAGGAAAGCCAGCCACCATGTTATAATCTTCCCTGTGGAGAGACAGATACATCCAAGGAACAGAAGAAAGGTGCTCAGTTACCAGCCAAGGAATCGAGGCCCCTCCAGCAATAGTCCATGATCAATTGAGTCAGCTAATAGCCATGGAAGAAAGTTCTCCCTCATGTGGCCCTTCAGATGGCTACAACATGTGAAAGAACTGAGTCACAGATTGCAGCTGAGCTACACAGACTCCTAACTCACAGGTTCTGAGCTAAACGGCTTTAAGTCATCAAGTCTTTCCTTTGTTAAGTAAGGAGGAGGGTCATCCGCACCCTGAGGTTTGAGTAACTTTAGGTGATCCTAAAGACACTAGCATGTTCTATGGATTTCTTCAGCCTCCTCTGTCTTATGCATACTTTCCCCAATAACTGCACACAAGGCTCCTTGCTAGTATGTCCTCCTGTTTCCCATCTTGAATACTGAAGTCATCCATTCTCTTTCCCTGACACTCTTAGGGCTTGGTAGTGTAATTCACTGTTTCTCCAGCTTCTGAGCATCCTGTGGAAACTGCTGCACTTGTCCCTTCTCTATTATCAACTATGTGGCTAGACACCATGCTTCCTCAAACCAAACTCAGACACATGATGAATCACATGATGATACTCTCCTGACTTCCCCTGATAGTATTTCTTTTCCTGTGCCAGCCTCTTTACCAATTTGCTCTCCATGCTTGCTTTCCTGTCATCCCTGTCATTATCATTTCTGGAATTGACACTTGACAGATTCTCACATCATGAAAACAAAATCCACCTTCTATGTTTACCTGGCCCCATTTTAGTGGCACACTTTGTATTTGATTAACCAGCAAATGTTAATTCATTGAATTTCCCTTTTTCTTTTTTCATTAAATATTTATTTATTTACTTTATGCATATGCAGTACACTGTCACTGTCTTTAGACACACCAGAAGAGGGCATCAGATCCCATTACACATGGCTGTGAGTCACCATGTGATTGCTGGGGATTGAACTCAGAACCTTTGAAAGAGTGGTAAGTGCTCTTAACCTCTGAGCCGTCTCTCCAGCCCATGAATTTCCCTTTTTCATATCCAAGATTTTTAGTTTCTCCAAAGGAGCTGGTTAAATACCTATAAAATCCCAGACGGCATTTTCTGTACATTTATCTGGGTATAAAACTCTCCTAGTGAAGTAAATTTGGTCTATCAGTCACCTGTTTCTGGACTCATACTTACAGAGAAAAAAAAAAAAAGATCACGTTCCGTCTGAGCATGAAGACATGGAAGCCATCAGGGGGAAGATGCATTCCAGCCTGGTGTTTCTCAAGCTTTCCTTGGGTTATAACTGACCTCTGCTCTGAAGGCTCAGCCAAAGAGACTGAAGTTAACGATTGTCAAAAAATACTGCTTCTTCTTCCTTCTTCCACAGCTGTAACTGTTTTTAGAGCATCATGCGTTTACTCCTTGCTCCTGTATCTGGAGTGAGAGGGCTCAAAGGTGCCATGAGGAGCACTGAGAAGTCAGAGGACAACGTGCATCTTGAGGATTCAACTCCAGATCTTAGGCTCAGTGGCCAACGCTGTTGCCCACTCAGCCTTCTTTCTGGCTCCTTCTCTTTGGTTGGAGTTTCTCCCTCCAGTTCTTCAGGAAGGGATATGGAGTTATATAGTCATGTTTAAATAATTCAGTCTAGACAGTCATGAACTAGAGACAGTTACCGAAAGGAGAGTAAGCCAAACCCAGTCAATATGAAAATGCTGTGCGGGGTGTAAGAACCGCACACCCCAGTCCCATTTCTGAGCATGCCTCATTCCTCCTGGGCACTTTCCTCTCCTGGTTTAGCAAACTCCATCTCCTCTTCCAACACTGTTTTCACGAATTCTGACCAGGACTGGCTGTGCCCTTTAGTACCCCTGCTTCCTGTCATCTTTTGAGAATCTCCTCTCTATGTTAGCACCATTCTTTGGAAGGAGAGTACATTTTGACTAGATTCGTCTTGCCTTCTTTTCATTCTTTCTGCTTCAACACTCTTGGTGTTTATTTGTTTGTTTTTGTCTCATTGATACAGTCCTACTAGTCACGCATGCTTGTCCAGAACACTTGGTCTCAGATCCTCCTGAGCACCTGGGTCTATGGGCACACTCCACCACACCCAGCATCTGACATCTGCCAGTGGGACACATTTCCCAGCCTTGAGAAACTAATAATTGAGTAATTATTATAATTATGACGATGTAATCATCAATGAGTTCTTCCTTCTCCACTTTTTAGTTTTTACTCTTTTGTGCACACAGAGGCATGATGTCTGGGAGAAACTGCAACTTTTCCCTAAGAAATCTGAGACACTGGTGTAACCCACGTGAGAACGGAAGGGGTGCATGATCACTGAGGACTCAGCTGTCACATAGAGTTGAGCATGAGCCCTATTTTAAAGGCTGTGCTGGTTTTCGTAAAGAACCAAAAACTGTATCTGGGAGTAGTAAAACGAGTTTAAAGGAATGGGGGCGGGGGGGAAGGATGTGCTTAACCTGGAACTCCTGTGGTAAAGTTGATGGGGACCAGGTAGGTGGGGGTAAGAACATGTGCTGTTAAATGATTGGTTGGAGTTTCTCCCATAGCAAATACCAGGCTGGGCTGGGCTACATAATAAGATTTTGTCTTAAAAAACAATATTTTTTTTTAAATCAAGCTCCTACCTTACCACATATATTCCAAATCTTTAGGTGGGCTAAGAATATAAATGTCAAACAAAGCAAAACCATGCAGGGAAGCTAAATACAAAATGTGCATAATATTGACGTGGCCAGGGCGTGAGCATAATTGAGAACATGAGAAACACATATCTTAGGCTAAATTTACATGTATGCACACATTGAATAGTGAACGAAAATGGAAGGGAGGTTACCTAGAGGACTGTATGGGGACTTTTCTATTGCTCTGATAGGACACCGTAGCCAAGGCTATTCAGAAGAAATGAGTTATTTGGCTTGCAGCTACAAGTGAGGGGAGGGAGGGGAAGAGAGAGAGAGAGAGAAAGCGAGAGACTGCCTGTATTGTGGTAGAAAGGTGTGGCAATAGACAGCTAGAAATAGCTAATATGGTGTTCGAACAGCTGAGAGCTCACATCTGGAACCATTGGCAGGAAGCAGAAAGATGAAACTGAGAATGACAAAGAGCTTCCAAATGTCAAGGCCACCCCCAGCGACACGATTCTCCAGCAAAACCATACCCTCTAGACCTACCCAAACATCATCACCAGCTGGGGACCAAGTATTGAGATGCCAGAGAGTTTAATGGGCATCTCATTCAAACTACCACAAGAAAGAGGAGTGAGAACAGGGAAGGAGATGAGGTAGAGGGTAGACAGGCTCAGCATGTGCTATGTAGTTGTAAGAAAAATGACTAATTTAAAAAAGAGGCCCCTGTTGACAGTGTCACAAGGAACAAAGGCTCCTTGAAGGAAGAGGGAAAGCACAATCCATGTCTAAGCAAACGCCAGAGAAGGCCTTCATTTTAGTCAACTCTACAACACTGCCACCCTGTGGTTGTAAGAGAACAATGCAGCTAATTAACTCAAATGATCTCCTTGAAACCTTTGTTTTAACTGCTAACTCCCAGGTGAAGATGCAGAACCTTCCCTCAAAGAATGTCCTTATGGTACTATCCATTCAGTACTCCCCTGGAGGCCATTGCTATTCTGATGTCCATAGGCTAGACTTGCCAGCTTCTTTATTTCTTTCTTTCTCTCTCTCTTTCTTTCTTTCTTTCTTTCTTTCTTTCTTTCTTTCTCCCTTTCTTTCTTTCTTTTCTCTCTCTCTCTCTCTCTCTCTCTCTCTCTCTCTTTCTTTCTTTCTTTCTTTTTAACATAACATGAATGGAATTTCTATTGAGTATTCTGATATATCTATATGACACGCATGGTTGATTCTCATTATTCACAGTAACTGTGGCCTGTAAAGTCACAACAAACACAGAAAGGAACACTATTGATCCATTGCTCCTGAGGTAAAGTTAGATTTGTTCCTGTCACCTGATCAATTCGCATTAAAAAAAAGAGAAACCAAACAAGTATGTGTGTATGTGTATTTCTGTATGAGTGTGTATGAGTGTATATATGTGAGCGTGTGTTTGAATGTATGTGACTCTGTGTGTGTGTGTGTAAGCTTATTGATACATATAAATCAACACAGCCATAATTGATGTGTCCTTGTTATTTAACAATTTTCACATCGTAGCCTTCTTGCAGTGAGCACTACATGGCTTTCAGTGCTCCACTCAGGGATCATTTTAAACAGCAAAATGGTCAGCAAAAAGCACAAAACGTGAGGAATTTGGCATTTGGGGGGAGAAGATAACACGGGGCTTCTGTCGCCTTCATTGGAACTGCATGCAACCGGTGACTACAAATGATTGTCCATCCTCGAATGTCCATGAATCACAGGAACATCATGGACATTCACTTTACAAACACTATTTATCCTTCTTGTTACTGAGTGCTTCATATATACATGAGTCCTTGTCAATTAAGTACATACATTGTGGGCGTGACGATTGTCTAAGTGGCTTCTTACTTGTAAATTAAAAAAAAAATTGATATCAATTCTAAGTTGTCAAATATTCATTTAGGGTTATTGATTTTTGCTTCCTAAGAAATCTTTGCTTATCCCTAGGTATTGAAATGTGTGTCCTGCTTCTGTTAGATAAAAGCTTTACAATTTTGCCTATCACATTTTGGTCTATGCCCATGTCAAATTTCATTTTCTGCATAACATGCATCGAGTTAGAAATGATAATTTTTGGCACAGCTATCCAATTGCTCTAGCACCGGGAGAGTCTCCCTCCATGAAGTGTTGGACGCTGACATGTCAGCTTGACTGACACTGATGTGTTGAGTTGGTGAGGTCTCAGGACCACAAATTTGTTCATCATGTCTGAGAAGAGGGTATTTTAAGAATAAATTAATATTTAAGTCAGTGCACTCGTAAGAGAGTGTATTAAGCTGCCAAGTGGCCTCAAGGAAAAAGACTAAGATCCCTCAGTATATTGGGAGCCTGCTAGTGTTCTCAGACTCCAGCTTCAGCATCAGCTCTTCCCCATGTCTCCAACCTGCAGGCCACCAAAGAGCTTAACTCAACTGGCTCATCTTCCAGCTCTGTCTTATCCACTCATTTATCTGCTCTTATACCCTAAGTATATTATTTTATACTTGAAATCTTAATTATGGTTTCATAGTTTGCCTTGGAATGTGGTAACATATAACCCCTTTCTTCTTTTCCAAGATTTCTTAGGTTGTCCAGGTCCTGTGCATTTCCACACGAACTGTACAATCATCCACATGTCTAAAATTCTGATGAAAGTCTCTTTGAACTTCTAAGTAAACTTAGGGGTAATGGTCATCTTAAAGCTGTCTAGTTTTCCAAGTTTTAATGGGCAAGCGACTGCTATTTGTTGGATCCATTTTCGATGCACTCAGCAACATTCTGTAGTTTTTCAGAGCAGAAGCTTTAAGTATCCCCACTTACATCTAAAAGTGACCCCTAATGCATGTCCTGGTTAGGACATGGTATCTTTTTCTCAGTTTCTTTTTCTGATCTGTTAGCATCAATAGAAATACAAACAAGTTTGGTGTATTCACTTTGTCCACCTACAGCCTTGTCGGTCATGTATCCCTTTGTGATTCTTTTAGGCTCTCCATGTGTTTAGCTGTGTGTGTTTGTGTGTGTGTGTGTGAGCGGACTGCATTGCTTCCTTCTCTCACAACCTCTTACCATTGCTGTGACCTGAACCTTTGTGTCTCTCCAAATTCACACCTTGAAATTCTAAGTCCAGTGCGATGGTGTTTGAAGTCTCAGACCTTCAAAGGTAATGAGGACATGGAATTTTCCCCACAGTGGGAATTGCCCCGGCCCATGGGGCAGTGAGCAGAGGACTGAGGGACTACCTGGAAGGGAATGGGGGCACAAGAGATTCGAAGAACAGACAGCAAGTCAAGAGGTCTGATCAAGTTGTCAAATTTTTATTGTTCTCACACAGGTTATATACTCATAGAAGCAGGATACGGGGTAGGGGTGTGATGTAGGGTCGATTTGTCTCTGGGGAGCTCAGGTGTTCTCAAGAACAGGATGTTGGCTGGGTGAAAAGTTCAGCAGAAAGTACAGAACAGAATGGGTTGCTAGGTACCTGTCCACAAGATCTATAGCTACTTGTTCTCAACTGGACTAGTACTTTCCCACAGAGGCCAAGACTGTGTGAGTAAGCATGTACGGCTGACTAGGCAGTTAATGTTTAAGCAAGGTCACTCCCAACAGGAATAGTGCCCCACAAGAACAGGAGAGAGCCTGCTGCCTCTCCCCTGCCGTCTGCAGGGGACACTAGAAGACAGCTGTCTGCAACTAGAAAGAGGACCCTCAGCAGGCATGAGATCCGGTGATCTTAGACTTGCTGTTTCCAGAGCCATGAGAAATTATGCAGGCTGTTTGAGCCACTCAGTCCCTGGCATCCTGTTGTAAGAGCCAAAACTAAGACAACTTAAATTTTTCCCTTGTCCTAATGCACTGACCTGGCCTGTACAGCATTACCAAAATGGTAAGAATAAACATTCTTCTGTTTCCAGTCTTGGGTGAACTATGCTCAATATTTACTCTGAAAGTTGGCATTCGTTGTTGGTTTTATTTATCTGCATTGCAGATGGAATGGTTCCTTCTGCAGTTGATGTCATTATGTAGCTCAAACCCTTCCCCCAACCTCCCTCCCAGGCTGTTGTGGCAGCTAACTGCTCTTGGTCGAGCCTCTTCCAGGATTTGAGCTTGACCAAAGTCTTTTCACAAGTCCATACCTCTGCTTTAGAGACAACCCTCATCCAGTGAATGGAGAGATTAGAGACCCAGTTCTTGTCACTTAATCTGAGACACATCTGGACAGGTAGCAAGCCCTGTGGGATCGGGAGAAGCATTTGTCGAGATTACATAATACGTCAGTTTCTGCTTAACATTCCCATCGGCATTCTGCTACAGTGGAGACCCTTGCGAGCCTTTCCCAATAACCTTTCTCTGGCCAGTAAAGAAAGGCACTGAGGTCCAAGACAGCAGACTTTCACATAGGATTCAGGAGCCAGGTCACCTGAGTAGGATTCTAGCAGAGACACGTCCTTCTGCCTCTGCAAGTTCAACCAAATGAGGATCAGAAATACCCGGTAGTCAGTCTCACTCAGTTAGGGGCTCTGCCTTCCTGGTTTTAAGCATTTTACATCTTGGATTGTGTTCTGCTGCTGTAATTCCAGCACTCAGGAGGCTGAGGCAGGAGTTTTAAGGGTTGAGGCCGGCCTGGAGTTACAGAAAGAGAACCTGTCAAACAAAGTGAAGAAGAGAGAAAAGAGAGGGGAGAGAGGAAAGGGGCAAGAAAGGACTCAGAAAATAGTGAGCCTGTTTTGATTCATAGATTTTTTTTCCTTATTAATCCCCAAACTATAAAATATAGTGACTGTTTACACAACAGTTACATTATAGTATGTATTATGCATAACTTAGAGGTAATTTAAGGAAGTCAGGAAAATTACAAAGGTTATGTACAAATATTTTTTTTCTCTAGGGGACTTGGGTATCCTGAGATGTTAGGGTTTGGGGGATTTCTAGAGCAACCTCAGTGGGCAGACTTTACATGTGTAAATCTGTGGAGGAATCTTTGTTTAATGAGGGTTTTCATTATGAACAGGTGGTTAATGTTTTCAAATGCTTTTTTCTCCTTTTGTGGTGAGTTGTGTAAACAAAGTCTTACTTTATTGGGATTGTCCTTGTATGTAATGGCTTTGTTGAAGAATAATGGAAGTACAGTAGACTGAGAATCTTTGAACTGTAAGTTAAATATCTTTTATGCATGTTAGGTCCTATGTAACTGTCAAAACAAAACAATGAATCAAATATTTCCTTAACTCTTAAATTTTCCTAGTTCCTGTGGTGTCCTCTGTGACCCTCCCTGGGGACTGTTGGTCAACAGTGGGATATGAGCAGAGTTCTGACATTATATGTACTGTCCAATGGATACACTTCCAGGATCAGCTTCAGTGAGGCAGCTCAACTTTATTCAGGGTAAACAGGGGCTATATAGATCTTGGGAAGCAGGCTAGGGATTTCCAGGATGAGTACACATTATTGTCTATGGTGGGAATGCTTCATTTACATGAAGTGGAATTCCAAAAATCTGCCTTGCAGGTTCTTATAGGGAGAGAGGAAGTTGAGCCTGTAATCTGGCCATAGGCTACATCACTTTCCTTAGGGGATTTTTAGGGGTTACAGGTAGGAAGGGTTGTTGATTTGTCAAAATGCAGAATCTAATTATCATGAGGCAAGAAGGGTTGAGCTGAGTGGGACTTAAGTGCTGAATCATGCAGTACGTGCAGGAAGCTCTCTGTGCAGCGTTATCTTCTAGATAAGGTCAGGTACCTGTGCTCAGAGATATGTTCCAGACAAGATCAGGCAGAGGAGAGGAAGTCCCGCTGAGAAATGGAGTCCTCCATTTTGCACCAAACTCGGAGAGCTTCTCCAGACATAGCAGACCGCAGCCTTATCAGCAGGGTCTTCTTAACAGCAGTCCTCCATGTTTCCTTCATTCTGTGGATGACTTCAATAACTGACTCTTGCCAATAGACAAGTCATCCAGACAAAAAATAAACAGAGAAACATTGGAACTAATAGACATCATAAACCAAATGGACCTGCCAGATATTTATAGAATGTTTCATCCAAACACAAAAGAATATTCCTTTTTCTCAGCATCTCACTGAATTTTATCCAACATTGGCCACATATTCAGACTTAAGGCAAGTCTCAATAGCTACAAACCCTTTCTTCTACAGGGATAACCAGCCTCCAAGATACATAACAGTGACTCAAAGGTTGTGGAAGTAATCAACTAACATCTGATTAGATTAAGGTTCACTTCATGAGGTGGAATCCATGCCCAACACTGCTTGGGTGGCCAAGAACCTCATACTAGATAGGTCAGAGACCTAGAGGAAAACCAAATACTGCTCAGCTAATGAAGTGTTTCTCAACTTGTGGGTCATGGCCCTTTGGGGGGGGGTCAAATGACCCTTTCATAGGGGTTACATATCAGGTATCCTGCATATCAGATGTTTATATTTCATTTCATTAGAGTAGCAAAATTACAGTTATGAAATAGCAACAAAAATAATTTTATGGTCACCACAACACGAGGAACTCTATTAAAGGGTCACAATGTAAGACTCTGGTGAGTCTTAGCTACCAGATCCCCTGAGAAGATGGGTCCCCTGCAAAGATGGAGATTGATGCAAAAGCGAGAGGAATTTATTGTTCCAGCATGCTGGGGCCATCCTGCATCCAAAAGGAGCGGTGACCCCGGGCCACTCATTCTACAAACTTTTATACAGTTTCCAGGGGCAGAATAGAGAAGCAGCAACTAGGCACAATATGATTAACAGAACAGTGTGGCTTTTAAACTGATTCATCCTTAGGGGATGCGGTGGCAAGAGCTTTCCTTGTCTGCAGGGGTCAATGGTCGGTCTGCCCTGAGGAATGTGTCTACTTGCTCTGAGCTTCCCTTATCGGTGGTTAACGATAGGCCCCACTCTCCCCCACCCCATGGTCCTCCTGAAGAATGTGATTAAGCCTTTCCCTTCCGGAAGGGAGGGGTGCCTATCTGTTCTAAGGACTTATCCCTTCTAGGAAGGGAGGGGGGCCTGGTGGACTTTTCCAAAGGCTGTGAGATGATCTCTTCAACAGTTTTAGGAAGGTTGAGGACTACTGTGCTAAAGGAACATAGCAATAAAACCACTCCCGGTGACATTTTGCTATACTCACAGAGCAGTGTGCCTTGCTCAGAGAAGCTTCCTCCTGCTGTAGATAGGATCAAATACAGAGACCCACGTCCAGACAAGATGCAGAATGTGGAACACTCAGTCCTAAACGGGATGTCCCCATCAAATCCTTCCCTCCAGGGATCAGGGAACCCTACAGAAGATGAAGTGGAAAGAGTGTAAGAACCAGGAGGGATGGAGGAGACCAAGGAAACAAAGCCTTCTAAACACAAGGACTGATACACATATGAACTCAGAGACTGGCAGCACACAAGGCCATCACGGGTCTGCACCAGATAGGGTCCTAGAGCTGAAAGAAGCAGACAAATGCTTCCTCCCAAACCATGAAGCTATCTCTAACTGATAGCCACACGCAAATGAAAACTCTTTTGTTTTCTCTAAAGGAAACAAACCACTGTTAAGGAATGTGTCCAGACTTATTTATTTATTTATTTATTTATTTATTTCCTTCCTTCCTTCCTTACAGGTCCTTTGCATATACCTTATGGTTTTCAATTTTGTGTTTTTAATGAATTCCTGTGTGTGCAAACATGTGTGTCCCGGGTCTATATTTGTTTCTTGTGCTTTTTTTCCTTTGACTCTTCTCCTCTGTTTGTTTTCTTTCTTTCTGATTTTTTTAATCATATTTTATTTTATTATTATTCCTTAGAAGCCTGTTTGTTTTCTAACAAGAGACAGAAATGGAGTGGCTATAGATAGATAGGGGAGATGGGAAGGAACTGGAACGGGTAGGAGGAAAGGAACCATAGTTAGAATATATTATATGAAATTCTACTTTTAATTTTTAAAAAGGGAAGAAAATCTCTTGAAAAATGAAAATTACCTCTATCCCAAACATCCACAGCCATTTTTCTTACTATTACTTCTTTTAAAATATAATTTTATTTGGCATATTATTATTATTGTGTGTGTTTAGGGCTTTCATGTGCCAAGCCCCACATGTAGAGATCAGGGGACAACTTTGAGGAGTTGTTTCTTTCCTTTCACTATGGACTCCAGGGATCAAACTCGGATGTCAGGCACATATGGTAGTACAGCTAGTTCCTGCCAAGTGACCTCCCTGGCTCACTGTAGCCATCACTTCTTAAATGATACAGTGCTAATAACTATTTTCACGGCATCACATTGTATTATTAGTAATCTAGAGATAAGGTAAAGTCTACAGCAGGATAGATGTGAGTTTTATGAAAACGCTACATCATTTCATAGAAGGAAGGATTTTTATATCTATGTAGGTCTTGGAGCATGTTCCCTACAAACGCAGAGAACGATCACACCCACACGTGTGCACATGCACACACTCACGCTATTTTATTTTTGCTATTAATTATCCGTTTAGATTTTGTTTCATTTTGTTCTTTGTTTGTTTGGGTTTTGAGACGACGTTGCCCTGTGTAGACAAGGTAATGTGTTTTCCCGTTGAGTTTCTATTGCTGGTCAATTCCAACTCCGTGTGATGCAACATTACTTGGTACCTCTTTAGCACTGTACGTCTTGGTTTTAAATAACTCTGAGGTACTGACCTACTTGGCTTTACAATAAAGATAAAATGATTTCAGCATATAGGCAGGTGCTCCCTCCCTATATATATAGGTGATAAAGAAGAAAGACCCATATTGAGAATGGCCAGATGCTCACTTATGCTGCAGTGCAAACGGAGGCTGCGGGGTAAAGGAAGATAAAAGATTAAAACGGCAGAGCCTGGAGAGCAGAAGAAAATGAATAAAAAGGATCTTATCTGGGTTTGACTAGCCAAGCTAATCAGAAGAGGAAGGGAGGTGGGGCTCTGAGCCAGTGACTTCATACCTGCTGCCCCTCCCCCACACCGTTGAGACTCTTGTGAAAGGCACTATTGTCTTTTCATATATCCTGGCTTCTAATACAACTAATTGTACAGACTTAATTATAAGTCAGGATGGTTTCTAATAAGACTTCTACCTAGAAGGTCACCTTAGACCACACTGTAGACAAGGAATACGAAGGGACCAAGAAGGACTTAGTTACACACTAGTGACTGACTAACTCTCTGCCGAGGTAAAGAGACAGGCTGACCATGAAAATGTGAGAACAAAATGAGTTCAGTGTGATTAACAGCACTCCAGCAGGGTCAAAGCGTGGGTGGTAACACCGACCAAGAGATGAACAGCTAGCAGACAGCCAAGGTCAAAGCTGGAGTCGAAGATGAACTCCCCTAACTGGGAGGGTGGTGTGTGGACAGTTCCCAGTCCCCTGCTAGTTCCAGGAGGGCATGCCTATATCACAGGAGCCCTCTAACGGCTCTGCCCACGATAGCCCAGAGAATTAACCAGCTTCACCAGAGATCTCAGCCTTTGTCCAGGGTCTGCCATCACTCCATAAAACTTCTAAACAATGGAAATTTAACAGCTTTCTTCTCTCTTGAAAACCCCACCTCTCTTGGGAGTTTTTCTCCTTCTTTGTTTTCCGACTTTTTTTTTTTTTTTAAAAAATTGCTTTTCTTTAATTATTCCTAATAAAGCCTGTTTCTGCTTTGCACACACCTGTAAAAGTTTCTTTCATGTCCAGAGACAGCAAACTGGAGCCACCGTCTCAGATGGATTTTTAGAGTGACCATGAGTGTGTGTGGCGCTCCAGCTCTTTGGGTTGTGCACAGCCAGCCCTGCAAGTTCCTGTTACTGTAAAGATTCCTGCATCATTACCACTAAAACTAAGCTAATGGAAGAAGGGGCCAATTTGCCTGTAGCTCTTGCTGACTGTAGAGCATTTAGTCTGTGGCTTAACTAAAGACACTCAGGATCGTGTTTGAAGGTCATTTAGAAAATTTTTTTGTCTCTGAGATTATGTGGGAGGCAGGAATCTCCTATTCCCAGCCCAGAGCTCCAGAAGAACTTGTAAATAGGAGAATCTTGCTCTAGAGCCCCAAAATCTTAATATGTTTTCAAGTACTAGGAGCACCTAACATAAAGTTCCTAAATGCTGTGGAATTTCCCAAGTGACAGCAGTACCCTTTCTTCCAATGAGAAGACTCTTGGTGGGCTCTCCAGTGAATGCCAATCACCAGCAAACCTGTGTGAAAAGTTCAACATTTACTGTTGGTATGGTGCCACATGTTCTTTTTCTTTTCTTTTTCTTTTTTTTTTTTTTTTTTGGTTTTTCGAGACAGGGTTTCTCTGTGTAGTTCTGGCTGTCCTGGAACTCACTCTGTAAACCAGGCTGGCCTCGAACTCAGAAATCCGCCTGCCTCTGCCTCCCAAGTGCTGGGATTAAAGGCGTGCGCCACCACTGCCCGGCGGTGTCACATATTCTTAAACCCAGATCTTAGGAGATAGAAGGTGGAGGATCAAGACTTGAAAAAAAGAAAGAAGCTGGAAGTGGGGGTGGGGGTGGGGGTGCGGGTGGGGGTGGGGGTGGGGGTGGGGATGGAGGGGAGAGGCAAGGAGGGAGGCAGGAAGAAATTAATTAATTAAAATAGAAAGGTTAGACATTTGGACCTTTTGGCCTCATCTGCCCTGGTTTAGGGAGGCGAGAACCAGTTAATTAATAAAAGTTGGTGCCTATATGATTCATCTGTAATAATCTCTAGACAGCACGGCTCAGAGCTTCAAGTCTGAATGTATCTCCAGGTGAGAGCCGAGCACAGCCAAGTCCGTGCACTCAGACGCTCAGCGTACGGGACTGTTCTAGACCTTGCTCCCGTGTGTCTTTTCATCTGGCTATTCATTTATTTCTAACAAACCAGAAAGTGTGTTTGTGTGAGTTGTTTGAACCACTCTCTCAGATGACAGCACCCAAGGTTGGAGGGTCAGAGGACTGTCTAATGTGTGACCAATACAAACACGAGCTAAACTGAAGTGACACCACTTTGCAGGCAGTCACGTGGGAGCAAATCACCTGTGGGATCCATGCACAGCTCAGGTAGTGTCATGTCGAATTGAATTATAGGACTCCTAATCGTTACCCCACAGTGACCTGCAGAATTGCTTGATGTGGAAGAATTACCCTCTGCTGTCAGTAATAACCATCAGGGGTCGGTCGGGTGGGAAGTTGAGCGTGTGAAAGAGGGCTGTACCCTCAGCTTGACATACCATTCTGTTCATTCCCCACCCCTCCCTGTGTTCTCTACTGCAGGGATCCTAGTATTGTAGATCCACTAGGGGGAGCTGTTTTTACTAGTTTCTACCTTATCCCTCCAGAGTCTTTCCTCAATTGGCATCTTACAATCAATACAGCCATCCCACAATACCATGGACACTGGTTCCAGTAACCCTTACAGATGTTAAAATCCACGTGTGTCCAAATCCCTTATATAAAATGACACCTATCCCCTTTATTCTTGAAATGAGTTTTATACTGCCCACATAATCAACCAGCTCAGGGAAAAGCGTTTCTTACCTGTTTGTTCTTTCTCTGTGTGTGTGCACAACACACTTACATGTAGTATATACATGGCAGTGTTCTAGTACACACTCCTGCAGAGACCAAAGAGGGATATCAAGAGCCTTTCTTATCATTCTCAGCTTATTCCCTTGAGACAAAATCTCTCACTGAACCCAAAGCTTACCATCTCAGCTAGGCTGGCAAAGTCTCTCACTGAACCCAAAGCTTACCATCTCAGCTAGGCTGGCTAGTCTGCAAGCTCTCAGAATTCTTCTGTCTCTTTTGACCTCATGTAATGGTGGCAGGCATGTGCAGCCAGGCCCAGCTTTTACTGTGAGTGCTGGGGATTTGAATACAGGACTTCACGCTTACAAAGCAAGCACCCTTACCCACTGAGCTATCTCTGCAGCCCCTGCAGACAGGTTTTATACCAGATTTTTAGGAGGATAACAAGAACAGAGCACTCGTCCTCTATACATCTATACCTATATACCTAGGTATTCCGTCCATTCATCATTAGCTGACGCCATAGACGAGAAACCACAGATACAAAGCACCAACTGTGTCTATGCCTCAGCAAGATAAATATTGAGATATATCTGACCTTTATAGGAAGGATACCTTGCCATTTGTTCCCTTCTCTACTGATTTCTCTTGTTTTCATGGGTGAAACTTGTTGCGCACTGTTATGGAAAACCGTCGCTCACCCATTTCCCTCTAGACGTACTTCTCCATTGTGTGAATATACTTCAAATCACCTGTCTTTCTGCCACTTGAATCCTGTCCTTTACAGGGTCTTTCTCCTCGTATTTACTAAGCGTTTCTGAGAATATTCTTGTTATGTTTTTTCATGCATGTGGACGCATTTCACTTACTGAAACATGGGATTGAGTAAAGAAAGGAGTGCGATGATCCGCTGCAGTAAAACTCGTGGGAGAACTTTCTGTTTCTAGCCCAGCATGTAAAGAACTTCAGGGGAGTCATTCATATCAATAAGAACAAAGGCAGAATACAGTAAGGATCAGAATCTTTCAGGTGTGTTGGAGAACTGTGCTAACAGGCACAGCCCTGTCCCTGTGTTGGAAGAAGTATAGGACAGATGGAATCACAGCTGAGTGGGGAGGCAACAGCTGCTGGAATTGGTCCTGGTGAAGAAAAACAGCCGATTACCAACGCAGGGAGAAGGCTGAGGCATTGACGGCAATACTTATCCTATCCCCTCCCCTCCTCTCCTCTCCCCTCCCCACCCCTCCCCTCCTCTCTCCATTTCCCCTCCCCTCCTCTCTCCATTTCCCCTCTCCTCTCCTCTCCTCTCCTCTCCTCTCCTCTCCTCTCCTCTCCTCTCCTCTCCCTTCCTCTCCTCTCCCTTCCTCTGGCTTCACCTCCCCTTCCCTCCCCTCCCCTCCCCTCCTCTCCTCTCCCCA
>NW_021604631.1:4582236-4612605 GCF_004785775.1 Grammomys surdaster
CTCCCCTCCCCTCCCCTCCCCTCCCCTCCCCTCCTCTCCTCTCCTCTGCCATTCCAGTTCTAGTTCTGATATTCTTCTGGCCTGTAGGGATCAGGCATGCATGTGGTATACATACATATAAACATGCAGGCAAACATTCATCTATAAACACTCATAAATAAAAATAAGCAAGAAAAAAAAATTTTAAGCAAGGTCTCATACTTTGTGGCTCTGGATTGTGTAGAATCCAGAACGTAGATAGACTAACCTTAAACTCACAGAGATCCATTTGCCTCTGTGTCCTTAGTGCTGGGATTAAAGGCCTGCACTGCTACACTTAAATAAAAATTATACAAAGCTCACAAATGGCAGTGGGATTAAACTAGAGAAAACTGAAAAACTCCATAGAATACTTGAGATTAAAGGACATAATTCTAAGTAAACATAGGTCAATGAAGTCACAAGGGAGATAGTTATAACTCACCAACATTTGCATAATACAAACCGGGCATGATAACACTTGCCCATAGTCCTAGCACTCAGCAGTCTGAGCCAGGAGAATCAGCTCAAGGCCCAGGCTAGCCAAGGCAACATATCAAGACCTTGTCAAAGAACAAACAAAACAAAACAAAACACACTCCAACAACTGAGGGATGGTTTACTTCTAGTTCTGGTGGGCAACCAAAACTGCTGTTGGTTGCCCACCGGAACTAGATAACAAGACCTCATCTCTGATGACATCAAATATTCTGGTGACAGGACATGGGGAAAATCAACTAGAGCTGGGCTGGAAGTTCCCTCCCTACTGTAGAACCTTAATTACACTAGACAAAGCTGAACACACTGTAGGAGGAAGGCATCATCAATGGTCGTACTCAGTTGTAGATGGAGCCTGTATGCAGCAACAATGAACAGCCACTCAAATTGTGCTCAGTGGAACAGTAGTGGCTTCGCAGTTAAGGAGGTATGCAATTGCTTTCAGATTGGGTTTGGGGCCTACTTTGCGTCTGGTACTATAAGCCTGATCAAAAGTCCGTGGCTGAGTAGGTCAGAGGTTGTAGTATAGAAGTCTTTTTTCCCCAAGATGTTCATCAAATGTCTTCTACACACTTGTATTTCTGTGTGTAGATTAGTGCTACTGTCAACTTTGATCAGAGAATCTACCTTTTGCAGTAAGTTACTTGTAATTTCAGCACTCAGGAGATGGAGGTAGGAGGACCAAAGGTTCAAGGACAGGCCTGGTGGGAGCAGAACAAACATTTGGGAGACAGATACAGTGGATCTCTGTGAGTTCAAAGTCAACCTGGTTTACAAAACATGCTCTAGAATATTCAGAACAGCCAGGGCTGATACACAGAGACACCTTGTCTCAAAAACAAACAGACAAGCAAAACCAAAAAGAGTTCAAGGACAGTCCCAGTTACATAATAAATTCAAGGCTAATCCAAATGACGCCCTGCCTCAAACAACAACAGCAGCAAAACAAATAAACCAACCAACTAGGCAACCAAACAACCAAACAAAAACACAATTTTTAAAAGTGAGGGTTATAGTAAAAGCAGCACTGTGAAAAAAAGTATAGTATCAAAATGGATACAAAGAAAATAAGAAAGATGAAAAAAAAACAATCCAAGATTTCACGTTAGGAAACTACAAAACAGGGCTGGAGAGATGGCTCGGCTGATAAAGTGGAAGTACGGTGACCTGAGTCAGAGCCCAGAACCTGAGTAAAGAAGGATGGCACAGCTATGTGTATGCCTCTCGTCCCAACAGTGGGCAGGCAGAGACAAGCAGGTCCTGGGAAATCCAGCCTGTTGATGAGCTCCAGACCAGTGAGAAAGACTGTCTTCCATGAAACATGGGCACATGTGTGCAAACATGCCACCACATACATGTACACTCACAAATGAACATATATACACACACAAACAGGCACACACACACAAACACACATACACACATAGAGAGAGGGGGGAGAGAGAGGGAGAGAGAGAGAGAGAGAGAGAGAGAGAGAGAGAGAGAGAGAGAATAAAAGTGAGTGTATCTTAGTGGTAGAACTTACACAGTATGTGAAAGGCCCTGAGTTTAATTTTCAGAATTGCAAGGACGAAAAGAAAGGAGGGAGGGGACAGACAGAAGGATTGAGGGAGGAATAGAGGGACAGAAGGACAGGAGAGCAAGAGAAATGGGAGGGAAGGAAAACAGAAAGAAATGGGAAGGGGCAAGATAAGGGAAATAGAGGGAAGGGAGGGAGAGGGGAAGGTAGGAACAAAGACCATTATGACTAGTCTGTGCCTATATATTTGAAAACCTAGATGAATCCTCACTTGCAGAAACAATCTGAGTAGATCTGTCTCTGTTAAAGAAATGGAATCAGTAGTGAACACATTTTGAAAACAGAAAGTACAGGACCAGATGTTTAACAGATGGAGTCTACCAAACAAAGAAGAGATGGTACTAGCTTTCTTCAGCCTCCTAAACAGAGCCAGAGAGGAAACTTCTTAACTTATACTAGGAGCTCTGCATTACCATAATGCAAATCAGACAACAAAATTACCAGAAAGGAATTCTACAGACCAGTGTGTGTCTCACGTAAATTCTCAATGAAATGTTACCCAGTCCTACCACGCATTTCAAAGCGACATACCACAGTGCCTTGGTTGGAGTTTTATTGCTATGACAAAATACCATGACAGAAGAGCAAGAAAAAAGGAGAGAAAATGTAGGAAGCCGCGGCTTGTACTGACAACATCCGCCATTCCAAGATGGCGCTGGCATCCGGTGTTCCTCCAAGTAAACAAGTAAACCACGCATGTGCCTTGGTAAAAGCGCGCCAAAGTCTAAGCCCATCCCAGGGCGTTTTGGCAGGCTACGAGTAAGCAGCCAATCAGAGGTGTACACACCGCTTCAAGGGTATATAAACAGTGCTTTTTCCAGGCCTGGGGTCTTCTTCCTCCATTTTGATTTGGAATAAACATTTGCTGCGGAAGGATCCTAGTGTGTTGCCGCATGTCTTCCTTGCTGGCGAGGTGGGTGCGCATCGCAAGTGGTGCCGGAAACCCAGGAAGAATTCACCATCGCCGGCGCTGTTTGAGAAGACCCTCCGCTCGTGGAGTAGATCCAGAACCGCAGGACAAGGTAAAGCTCTGAGGGACATGTTTGGGCTTGATTTATTTCATCTCCCTCCCCAGTTGGCAGGAACTTTAGAAGCTCTCGCTATTGTGCTAGCGGCGTTCGTTCTCTTCCTTCTGGTTTTGCGGGATGAGAAATGCCACTCGACTGTAGCGGCGGGCCAGGAAGTGCTAGACGGATTACAGGGCCACATGTCAGAAACAGAGGGAAAGAAGCGCTTAAGAGTTCAGGGAAAAAAGGGAACTCAGAAGGCATGTCGAAGTAAACAGACCCTTTCCGAAACGCTCAGTTCTCAGAAGCGACAGATAAGGGAAAACACGCCCTTGGGTGAGTTAAAAACGAAGGAAAGAGAAGCCCCTAAAAGAAAATCTCTTTATCCGGTAAAGGAGCCGGAGGTTTTGGGGCTTGGTGGCTCTGAGTCAGAGGAGCTAACTTCCTCCGAAGCGGAGGATTTAGAAGAAGAGACAGATGAGGAGGAAAGATGCCAGCCAGATGAGCGGTTGCTGCTGCGAAATCTAAAGCAAAGGAAAACGGGAGATAGCCGCATGGCCTCTTGGCCTGTCGCGCCCTCCCAACCTAATGTTCCCGGCGCACTTCCACCTTATGCGGACAAGGGCTGCTCAGACTCCTTCCTTTCAGGGGAAGACAAGAGAAAAATGTTACAAGCCTTTCCAGTATTTGAGGCCGCGGGGGGGGGGGGAGGCCGTGTCCACGCACCTGTAGAGTATGCCTCTATCAAAGAATTTGCTGAATTGGTTAACAAATATGGAGTTGATGCTAATTTTACAGTTATGCAGCTTGAGAGGTTTGCTACTATGGCAATGACTCCGAATGATTGGCAAAATACAGTAAAAGCTGCTCTCCCTAATATGGGACAGTATATGGAATGGAAGGCTTTGTGGCACGACGCTTCTCAAGCACAGGCAAAGGCCAACGCTAATGCAGAGGGCAACCAGAGACAGTGGACTTTCGAATTATTAACAGGGCAAGGACAGTATGTTGCCGACCAGACTAACTATGATTGGGGAGCATATGGCCAGATCTCCGCCGCCGCAATTAAGGCATGGAAGGCACTCTCGAAGAAGGGCAAGGCTGGAGGAAATTTAACAAAAATATTACAAGCCCCCCAGGAGCCCTTCTCAGACTTTGTTGCTAGAATGACAGAAGCAGCCGGCAGGATTTTTGGAGACCCAGAGCAAGTCAAGCCATTGATCGAGCAATTAGTATATGAAAATGCCTCACCAGAATGCAAGGCAGTTATTACCCCTAGGAGAAACAAAGGGATGACAGATTGGATAAAGGTCTCCCGAGGTCCTGGAGGCCCACTGACTAACGCTGGCCTGGCAGCAGCTATCCTGCAGGGCCAGAGCCGCTCAAGTCCTGGCGGCTGTAAAGTATGTTATAACTGTGGCAAACCGGGTCATTTGAAGCGAGAATGTCGTACTCCTATACAAAAGAAAACCCCTGGGCTATGTACTAAATGCAGGAAGGGATATCATTGGGCCAATGATTGTCGCTCAGTTAAGGACATTCAGGGAAAGATTATTCAACATGATCCCTCCCCAGCAGGAGGAGATGAAGACACTTCAAAAAAAACAGGTATCCGGGACCCAGGTCTCAGGGCCCCAAAAAATATGGGACACAAGCCTGCAACCGGGGGACACCTCTAGCTGCAGAGCTACAAGAGGTTCCGCAGGGTTGGACCTCTGCTCTATCTCCCAATTCTTACTAATGGCACATGAGGGCGTGCAACCTATCCCAGTTGATTTTAAAGGTCCCCTGCCTGAGGGAATCGTCGGCCTTATTCTAGGCCGCTCCTCTCTTACCTTGAAGGGGCTTGTGGTTCATCCTGGTGTGATAGACCAAGATTATACAGGGGAACTTCAAGTTCTCTGCTCTTGGTCACAAGGCATATTTTCTATCTCCCCTGGAGATAGGATTGCTCAGTTGGTTATTCTTCCAAGTTTACATAATTGTTTTCCATCCACCGGGGTGCCTAGAGGTGCCAATAGGTTTGGTTCTTCAGGAACTGACTTTGCTCATTTGGTAGTGGATCTCAAAACTAGACCCACTCTACAATCAACAATAGAAGGGAAGAGTTTTACAGGGATTTTAGACACAGGAGCTGATAAAAGTATTATTTCCTCCAACTGGTGGCCTAGGGCATGGCCTGTTACACAATCATCTCACTCCTTACAAGGGTTGGGATATGAGGCCAACCCTGCAGTCAGTTCACGCTCCTTGACTTGGAAGACGCCAGAGGGTCAGACAGGAAGCTTTATACCTTATGTGCTTCCTCTCCCCGTTAACCTCTGGGGAAGAGACATTTTGCAAGACCTGGGACTGACACTAACTAATGAGTACTCCCAACAAGCTATTAATATTATGAAAAGGATGGGATATAAGGAAGGAAAAGGCCTTGGCAGAAAAGAACAAGGAAGGTTAAACCCAATTTCACAAGAAAGTAATACAGGAAGACAAGGTCTGGGTTTTCCCTAGTTGCCACTGAGGGCTCCTTGCCCATACCCTGGCTTACAGAGGAAGCCATGTGGGTTCCTCAGTGGCCCCTATCCTCTGAGAAACTGGAAGCTTCTACAAGACTGATTGAGGAGCAGGCACAGCTTGGTCATTTAGAACCTTCTACTTCTCCTTGGAATACCCCTATTTTTGTTATAAGAAAGAAATCAGGAAAATGGAGACTTCTCCATGATCTAAGGGCCATTAATAGACAGATGCGGCTGTTTGGCTCAGTGCAACGAGGCCTACCTCTGCTCTCTGCCTTACCTAAGCAGTGGAGGATAATAATTATAGACATTAAGGATTGCTTTTTCTCCATTCCCCTACACCCGCAAGATAGGCAAAGATTTGCATTCACCTTACCTGCTGTTAATCACCTTGAACCAGACAAAAGATATCAGTGGAAAGTTTTGCCTCAAGGCATGGCCAATAGTCCTACCATGTGTCAGCTGTATGTACAAATGGCCCTTGAACCTGTTAGGAAGCAATTTCCTTCTCTGCTCTTGATTCATTTTATGGATGATATTTTAATATGCCATAAAGAGTTGACCATTTTGCAGAACTCATATCCTTTATTAATTGCTACATTAAGACAGCGGGGTCTGCATATTGCCACAGAGAAGGTTCAAATTTCAGAAATTGGTTCCTTTTTAGGGACAGTTATTTACCCTGAGAAAATAGTTCCTCAAAAATTAGAAATTCGCAGAGATCATTTACATACCTTAAATGATTTTCGAAAGCTATTAGGTGATATAAATTGGTTAAGACCATTTTTGAAAATTCCCTCTGCTGAATTAAAACCTTTGTTTGACATTCTGGAAGGAGATTCCCATATTTCCTCACCAAGAGCACTAACACCGGCTGCAAACCATGCCCTGCAATTGGTGGAGGATGCCTTGCAAGAAGCTCAGCTAAAACGCATTGATGAGACCAAAACTTTTAATTTGTGTGTCTTTAAAACCAGACATTTACCAATTGCTGTGTTATGGCAGGATGGGCCCTTATTATGGATTCATCCTAATGCATCTCCTGCAAAGATTATTGAATGGTATCCAGATGCAGTTGCTCAGCTTGCCCTATGGGGATTAAAAGCAGCTGTCACTCATTTTGGAAGAGAGCCTAAAGTTTTAATAGTACCTTATACTGCACATCAGGTTCAAATATTAACTGCTACCTCTGATGTTTGGGCCGTGTTGGTCACCTCCTTTAATGGTCAAATAGATAATCATTATCCTAAACATCCCATTCTACAGTTTGCCTTAACTCAAGCTATTGTATTTCCGCATATCTTATCTCGAAAGCCGCTCCCGGATGGAGTGGTTGTTTACACAGATGGGTCAAAAACAGGTGTGGGTGCCTATGTAGTTAATAATAAAGTCACTGCCAAACAATACCATGAGACCTCACCTCAAGTTGTGGAATGCTTGGTAGTATTAGAAGTTCTTGAAACCTTTCCAGGCCCTTTAAATATTGTTTCAGATTCCTTTTATGTAGTAAATGCAGTTAAAGCCTTAGAAGTGGCTGGGCTAATTAGACCACCTAGTAAACTTGAGGAAGTTTTTCAGAAGATTCAATTTGCCTTAGTTAATAGGAGATTCCTGGTTTTTATTACACATATCAGGGCTCACTCAGGTCTACCAGGTCCAATGTCTCATGGGAATGACCTAGCGGATTGAGCCACAAAATTGGTCACTATCGCCCTATCCTCAAAATTGGATTTGGCCAAAGATTTTCATAAAAAATTTCATGTGACAGCAGAGACGTTATGTCGTCTGTTTGAGATAACTAGAAAAGAAGCTAGAGATATAGTTACTCAATGTCAGAATTGCTGTCAATTTTTATCAGTACCTCATGTAGGAATTAATCCATGAGGAATTCGGCCACTACAGATTTGGCAAATGGATGTTACTCACATCCCAACCTTTGGCAAATTGCAATATTTACATGTTTCCATTGATACTTGTTCCGGAATTATATTCGCTTCTCCATTGACCGGAGAAAAGGCAGCACATGTTATTCAGCATTGCCTTGAGGCATGGAGTGCCTGGGGGAAGCCTAAAATTCTTAAAACGGACAATGGGCCAGCTTACACGTCTCAAAAGTTTAGACAATTTTGTCGCCAAATGGAGGTCACCCATCTGACGGGTCTTCCTTATAACCCTCAAGGACAAGGCATCATAGAACGGGCTCATCACACTCTTAAGTCTTATCTAATAAAACAAAAAGGAGGAGTCGAGGAGGCTCTACCCTCAGTGCCACGAGTCACCGTTTCTATAGCACTTTTTACCCTCAATTTTTTAAATCTGGATAGTCAAGGCCACACGGCAGCTGACCGTCACTGTTTAGAGCCTGACAGGCCAAAAGAGATGGTCAAATGGAAGGACATCTTGACCGGACAATGGAAAGGCCCGGATCCTATTTTATTAAGAGCCAGGGGAGCGGTTTGTGTTTTTCCGCAGGAAGAAGACAACCCGTTTTGGCTACCAGAGTGACTGATGCGACGACTTGCGATATTAGAAGATGACACCCAGGCGGACCTTCCAAACTCTGATGACAGCCCTCGTACTGATCCAAGGGATACAGGTTCCTAGTATATCGTGGGAACAATGATAGACCATATTATCTGCCTTTCCAAAACTCATACCAGTCAGACATAATGTAGCTAATCTGTCCAGGAAATTGTTTCAATATCTTGCAGGAAATTGATCAGAAAACTTCGATGAGACACTCAAAAATTGAGAGCGGCTGTGGTGACCATCAACTCGACATGCGTGGACCTGTCCCTGACTGAGGGACTCTCCTCCTGGATCTCTTCAGCTTTCTTTTTCTTTTCTTTTTCTTTTCCTTTTTTTTTAAGTGGGTGGGAGTAGGCCTGTTTGGTACACCCTATGTTGTGGATTAGTGTTCATGCTTTGGTTGGTTTGCAAACTCAGAGCTCAACAAAATCATGACAAGGCTATTATTGCCCAGGCGCTTGTGGCCATAGAACTAGGGGCTTCCCCTGCAGTGTGGCTATCACTGCTTCGAAAATAAGTAGTCTTCCCCTCACTAGTGGTGGTGCTAAATGTTGGGCCGTCAGCCATTGTACCCCAAAGGATTTGCCCATTGCACTGGGTCGGTGAGGAGTCTTGGCCTGGCTGGTCCTTGTCTGTGTAGCTGTGGTACCTGAATTTTGAGGCAAACAGCCCTTGCACCCCTAGGAGATGACTCCATTGCACAGGGATGGGTGTTTGCATCTCTTTCTGTTTCCCTTAGCCCTTACACCCAGAGGACTTGTCTCCATTGCACCTGGTAGGGTAAGGGAGACCGTCTTAAACTATTAGTCCTTGATCGCTTATTCCCCCATGATGGAATTTGCTTGATCGGGCTTGAGTTTGAGTCATATTGGTACCGTGCCAGACAGGCCAAGGGCAGATGAAGCCTCAAACATATCTATACGCAGTCCCTGCCCACTAAGGTGTTCGTTCCATGGATAGTAGGTCTGGTAAGTCAATAACGGAGTGGACGGGACGGATAAGCCTCGGCCACCTAAGACAGGGCAGCCCCGGGTGGGGAGGCTGACCCAGTGACGGGTAAGAGTTTGAGCACCGCCCTCCAAAGAGACTCAGACCCGCCGTGAGACCCCCAAATATGGGAGTTACGAAACCTTCCCAGGGATCTCAACTACCACCCTTTGCAATAATACAAAAAAGGGGGAGGTATAGGAAGCCGCGGCTTGTACTGACAACATCCGCCATTCCAAGATGGCGCTGGCATCTGGTGTTCCTCCAAGTAAACAAGTAAACCATGCATGTGCCTTGGTAAAAGCGCGCCAAAGTCTAAGCCCATCCCAGGGCGTTTTGGCAGGCTACGAGTAAGCAGCCAATCAGAGGTGTACACACCGCTTCAAGGGTATATAAACAGTCCTTTTTCCGGGCCTGGGGTCTTCTTCCTCCATTTTGATTTGGAATAAACGTTTGCTGCGGAAGGATCCTAGTGTGTTGCCGCATGTCTTCCTTGCTGGCGAGGTGGGCGCGCATCGCAAGAAAAAGGTTTGTTTGGCTTACACTTCCAGATCATAGTTGATCACTGGAGAAAGTCAGGTCAGGAACTCAAGCAGAGCTGTAACGTGGAAGCAGAAGCTGATATAGAGGCCATGAGGTATGCTGCTCACTGGTTTGCTTCCCTTGACTTTCTCAGCCTGCTTTCTTGTAGAACCCAGGACCACCATCCCAGGGATTGCACAACCCACCATGGGCTGAACCGTCTCCCATTGAACACTAATTGAGCAAATGCCTTACTCCTGGATCTCATGGAGGCATTTCCTCAACAGAGGGTCTTGTCTCTCTGATGACTCTAGCTTGTGTCAAGTTGACACACAAAACCAGCCAGTATACACAGCTAAGTGATATTTATTCTAGATATACAAAGATGATTCATCACTTGTAAACAGTTATCTCAATTCATCACCTCCATACACCAAAGAATAAAAAAAAATAGAAAAGATCAACAAGTTTATTAAGACTGATAAGCAATTATAACAAAGTTATATGAGGAAAGAAAGGTTGATACACAAAAAACTATCTGCCTTTTTCCTCCCTTTCTTCTCTCATTCTATCTTTTAAAAATTATATCATTATTATTATTCATGTATGTGTATGTGTGTGCATACATGATGGAACAATGTACCACAGCACATTTGTAGAGATCAGAGGACAACATTGTGGAATTAGTTCTCTTCTTCCACCTTTATGTAGGTTCTGGGATCAAACTCAGGTTACCAGACTGAAACAGCAAGTGCCTTTACCTGTTAAGCCATCTCGAAAGTCCTTCTTCACTTTTATAATTTCTCACATTTATTTTTAAAGAAGCCTGTTATGTTGGGCTGGACACATGGCTCGGCTGTTAAAAGCTATCTCATAACCAAGAAGATAAGAATCTTGCTATGTAGCTCTGATTAGTCTTGAACTCATAGTTTTCTTGCCTCTGATTCCAGGATGTTGGGATTTTAAGTATGTACCACCATGCCTAGTTTCATACCAGTACCAAGACAATGTACTTGACTACCAAAACTATATATCTGATAATATGTATGTGTGTGAATATATATATATATATATATATATATATATATATATATATATATGAAATACATACACATATATAAGATCTACCTTAGGAAAAATGTGAAGCTGTGAAATAAAAGATCTAAACAGGTGGAGATGTTTTCCGTGTACATAGGAGAAAGCTGCAATAATGCCAAGGCATACATCAAACCCAGTATCACTTATGGATTCAATGCAACACCAATCAAAGGCTCAAGTTATTTTCTGAAAATCAACAAAGTAATTCTAAGGTTTATACGGAAAGCAAAAATCCTCAAATAGCCAACACTAGCCTAAAGGAGAGTATGAATGTCAGAGGGCTAACACTACCCAATTTCAGGACTTGCTGTAGATACAGACAGCTCATGACAAAGTGACTGCACTGTCCAGAAAAACACGTAGCAACAGACCCACTCACACTCACCTCAGCCTTGATGAAGGAGCTAAGGCAAGCCTGTGAGTAAATGATAAAATTTCTTGTTTGGGGGATTTATTTATTTTTATTTTATGTGTATAAATGTTTTACCTGCATGTATGGAGTTATAGATGGTTGTGAATTACCATGTGGGTGCTTGGAAATGAACCTAGGTCCTCGGCAAGAGCAGACATTGCTCTTAACCTCTGAGCCATCTTTCTAGCCCAAAGCTAATCTTTCAATAAGTCACACTAAGTAGAAAAACACAGCCAACAACAAGCCTGAGTAGCCAAGTGAAAAATACAATAAAGGAAGAAAAACACGAAAGAAAAGAGGATCTAATGTACACCTTATCTCTTTTATCATGCTTGGTACTAGAAATTTAGTCAATTATCCAGGGCTAGTAAAGTAAAATGGATCTTGAAGGAGGGCCTGCAACCCCTACTTTACTAAACCAGAATATCCCTAACTACATTCTAAATATTTGTCCATATACCTCCAGAAAAATACGGCCCTCACCCCTTATCAAGGAAAGTTCTCTTTGCAGCAGACGGAGCCCATTACAGAAAACCATAGCCAATAAAAATGCAAAGTAATGGAGCCCAGTCTCAATGGATACACATACGGAACAACTCCTACACCTAAGGCACAGGGAACATTATAGAAATCAGGGGGGAAAGACTGTAAAAGCCGTAGGATCAGGGAGTCTGCTGTGAGACTGTGTCTCCCAGTGATGTCAGAAGCAATAGCCACAAAGTCTCAGCAACATGTCTGCCCACACGTAAGCTGAATAAAGATGACACCGTTAGACATGCCGAAACGGATGGGAGTGAAGACTATGAGGCCTCAACCCTACACAAAGAACTATAGGCAACTAAGGAATGCCGAGAGAAGGAGAAATAGTTTTCCTCACAGAACACACCAGTTGGTTACCCAAAACCAAGTAGTCAGTCGGCTTTGAAAATAAATGTATCATAAATAGTATTGTGTTGGTTTGATAAGAATGCCCCCCACATAGATTCATGTGTTTTAATGCTTGGTCATAGGGAGTGATGCTATTAGGAAGTATGGAGTGCCCTGGTATTGCTCAGAGAGAAAACAGCACGGGGAAAAAGGATGTAGAACTTGGAAATCAAAAAGACTGCATTTATTGTCTTTCCAGCATGGCTTTATTGACTGATAGAAGAGAGGCTTTATCCAACTCGAGAAAGCTCACGGGCAGATCATCACGTCTCTCCTATTATCCCTGTCTCTCTGCCCTGTGATGCTGTCTGTCTCCATCACATTCTAACCAATAATGCTGGTATCACTTTTAAGAATCTTGGGTGCATTCTGCTCTCTTCACCTAAGCCTTCTTAACACCTAGAACTTTCCATCTTTTGGAGAACATGTTTAAAGGCGCTGGAAACTTTCATTTCCTGGAAATATTGGTCTGAGTGAGTGAAGCAAACCTTTATGTTCAAATGACTTTAAAAAGTTTGAGAAGGTACTTTTAAGTTGTCTTAAAAACCTAACAAACCAATCGGACTCACTGCCAGGTGTCCAAAAGGTTGAAGCAGAGGAACAGCCATGCCTTACCCCAGTGATTCTCTCTGATGGATAGGAATTAAATTGAACTAAGCGAAGTCTTAGTTACTTTGAGCTGGCTTTGTAATTTCTATGAAAGCATGTTTTTGATTGGCACCACACATTCTGAGATTAGCTAGTAGATGCTGAACATCCTCTTTTAAAATCAAATGACCAGACTGTGAGTGATCAACCAATGACAATTTAGGAGGCTGAAAACATTCCAAGTGACAATTAGGACATTAAAACCATGGTATTCTGTTAATAACACATGACTTTTGCAAAGTGTATTCCAACTCTAGACTTCATGACTTGATTATCCAGTCTAGAGACTTTCTTTTTTTTTTTCTTTTTGTTTCAATTATTTCATAGGAAGTATGTTGGACACTGAGGGTGCGGAATTGTCCAGATCACATGTATTCTTCAGAGAGCTCCCTGTCCAGGAGAGATGGTTATAGAAATAAATATGCAACTGGTTTAATGTGACAATTCAGCTCCTCCTTACACACTATTAGAATACTCAGTAGAGTTTATTTTAAAAAATAGTCTGCAAGTTTATATTGACTGTTAAAGTAAAGCAAGACACCAGCATAGTGGAGGCTGATTTTGTTTGTTTGCTTGTTTTTGAGACAGAGTTTCTCTGTGTGGCCCTGGCTGTCCTAGAACTTGCTCTGTAGGACAGGCTGGTCTTGAACTCACAGATCTGCCTGCCTCTGCCTTCTGAGTGCTGGGATTAAAAGCATGCTCCACTATCACCCTAGAGGCTGATTCTAAGCACTCAAGGACTGCTGGGAGTCCTCAGGCCAGTCTCAGATAAACAGTAAAACCTGTCTTAAAACAAACAAAACTAGCTAAATAGAGAGACACAATACTATGTGATGGTGACTATCTGAAATCTCAGCATTTAAGTGAGGCAGAGAGATTACTGCAAACTTGAAACCAGTCACATAATAAGTTTAAAGCCACCCTGGCCTACATACTAATATATTCTCACAAAACTGAACCAAACCTGTAAAATGGTGACTGTGCTGTTGGATTATTAAAGTCAGTATGAAATTGGGTCGAGAAGATAACTCAATGGTTAAGAACACTTGTTGCTCTTGAAGAAGACCCTTGGCTTCAGTATCTGATGCCCTCTTCTGGTCTCCTTACCTCAGATACCAAACACACCCTCTGTATACATACATACATGCCAGCAAAACCCACAAAAATAAACACATACAATAAAAATAATTAAATAAATCTTTAAAAATTAATACATGAAATTGAAAATAGCATAAAAATCAAGAGAATTCTAGAGTTAAACTCCTGGAAAGATGGCTTGTGTGCATATCTTAATCAGCTTTTCAGGTATAGAACTTATATTCAATAAAATGCTCATTTATGGATCGTTTTTGTCTAATGTGTGTACTCACATAGCTATTAGCCAACATGTAGCTGACTCATAGTTCCAAAGTTCCTTTGTTTCTCTTCTCAATGAATTCCAAATTTCTAGCCTGGACTCCAAGCAATCACTGACCAGCAAGACAGAAAGGATTTTGTTCCCCTGTAGTAATATGTGAGTGAAATTATAGCTTGTGTATCTTGTGCATGTCTTTTTATTGAGCGCAAGGATTTTGAGATTCCTCCACATTATCTGTCTCCTTGTTTATCTATCCATTTACCTGCCAACAGACTTTTGTGCTATCTCCAACATGGGACTCATAAATAAGTCTGTCATGAGCCTTAGTGTTAAAGTCTCTTTCTGTGTGCACACACAGTTGTGTATGTTTTCATGAGCATATGGATCACAGGGGAAAAACTATAAATAATGAAACAATTTTTCTGATGAGCCCATGCATGCTGGGTCTTTTCTTGACAACTCAAGAGTTTGGGATAGCTGGGCAGTGGTGGCACACGCCTTTAATCCCAGCACTTGGGAGGCAGAGGCAGGTGGATTTCTGAGTTTGAGGCCAGCCTGATCTACAGAGTGAGTTCCAGGACAGCCAGGGCTATATAGAGAAACCCTGTCTCGAAAAACAAAACAAAACAAAAAAAAAAAGAGTTTGGGGTGGTGGATTTCTGTGGTTTTGAGTTGGTCTGGACCTAAGAATTTTTCTGTCACTTCTATCTCTTGTCCCTCACAGACAATAAATATAAGTGATGCCCACAGAATCCTGTTTCTTAGGGTGACTTGTCTCACCATGTTCTGGGTTTCATGGGATATCCTTCATTCCCAATTGTACTTAGTATGTTTCATCTTATTCTTTCTGTCTCTTGTTTTCTCTCTGTGTGTCTCTCTATCTCTCTCTCTATTTGTCTGTCTCTTTTTCTAACACACACACACATACACACACAGCTAGAGAGATGCAGAAACTCTATTTTCCACACCTCCCCTCCTTTTCCAGTTATCTTCCATCAGATTTAAAGCCACACAGGGAAGGGAGCACTCCAGGGTTCATGGACTTCAGTTACAGAGTTGCCTGGGTCTCATCTCTTGAAACACATCTGCCTTTCCCTAGCATCTTATTTATCCCGGCACCTTTCCCTAGCATCTTATTTATCCCGGCACCTTTTTGAAAAACAGGATCTCATTTCACATAAAGCTTGTCAAAGTCAATGTTTCTAAAGCATTAAAAACATGATTCAGATAATATCACAAATGCCCGAGGTTCATTTTACCTATTGATTAAGGAAGAAGAGCTAAGACCTGGGGCTATAGTTCAGTGGTAGTGAAATAGGAGAGAGTGGGTGTGCTTTAGAGTGAAAGTTTTTATCGCATGGTATGCATGGCTCAGAATCTAGGGTATTGGATGCTCTCAATCGCATGGAACTTACACTGAATCAGAAGCTCTCTGCTCTGGGTCCTTCCTTGCCTCACAATCTCAAAGGATGAAGCATGGATGGCAAGAAGAGTGAGTTTTAAAAGGAATTTGTGCTCTAGAGGGAACATTTTTAAAAGGACGATTTAAGAATGCAGAAAAAAAAAGCAGAAGCTCATCTAGAAAGCAAGGAAGGGTTCTGGAAGGACCCAAGAGGGGAAGACAGGTTAAACCCTTCATCTAGGGGATTTTTGTAAGATTGATGGTTGAAACTAGACAGCACTGAGGTAATTTTTATTTTGATTGGTTAGTTTTCTGAGCAGATCATGAGTTGAGTCTATGTAGGACCCACATGTTCCCGAATGTTCCCTGGCCCAGCCAGGCTGATAATATAATGCTGTTCACACTGTTTTTTATTTTGTTTTGTTTTTGTTTTTTTTTTTAATCATGCCATGACTTGCTCTAACTCCATATTGTATATATCAGTGGTTTTTCAGGCTGTGCCTTGTTGGCATAAATTGTTTGCAACCTACTTTAATAAGTGTGAAACTTTGTCCATCACCCATCAAAGGTAGTGGAAGAGAAAAGTTGCTAGGACATGGGGAAGTGGACCTGTCTAGCAATAGTCCTTTGGGTGCAAGCCCGATCTTCTTTGGCAGCAGTTTAGTCCTGTAGCAAACACCAAATATGACAAAGCAGCTGCAGACCAGTCCTCTAGGCAGGCAGATACAATACAAACCAGCAGCTGTAGTTCAATCCTGAAGAAACCACAAGGCTTATCAACCGGCCCAGAGGTGAGGCCTCAGAAGCATCAAGCTGCCACAGGAACCTCCTGCGTGGTTCTTCGGTGAGTTTCTCTCTAGCATCGCCACCAGTGGAGCTCAACAACGCTATGTAAGGCGAACCAATACAAGTGTGTAACTAGTAAAGTGTGAGGCTGAGTAAAACCAGACCAGCGCTCTCTGCTCATCTCCCACTGCCTGTGGGGTCATATTTATTATATTCCTCCATCATGGGTCTTTTCATGTGTTGGCTATATCGAAATATCCTTTCACCTGTGTCTGCTTCAGGAAAACATTCTTGCCCGTGTCTACTCCAGCAAAACATCCTTTCACCTGTGTGCCCCAGGAAACCATCATTTGACATAGCTGACTTTGCAGAGAAACTGGAAGTTTCAACTTCAGTGCCTTGTGCTAGGAGACTGCATTTTACAAGCAGTTTTGACCCCATTTGGAGGGAGAAGAATAACAGGGCCCTCTGGTGGACCCAGCCACTGTACTGTCTGTCAGGAACCGCTTCACCTAGTACAAACTGATAAAGGACTTACTCCTAGAGAAATAAAGGGAGCCTATACATTTATTGAGGAGATAACATGCACATGGATATAGTAAAATTATATCAGAGAAAACTAGACCCCAAGAACTTATCAAATAGCCCAGATGGAAGAAAAGGTATAACTCCCTTTCTTGGGCCCCCTAAACAGATATATACCCTGATAGTATGACCTCACACCAAATAATCATGTGTGTGTGTGTGTTAGAGAGAGAGAGAGAGAGACAGAGACAGAGACAG
The DNA here is from genome assembly GCF_004785775.1 of Grammomys surdaster. Taxonomy (NCBI): domain Eukaryota; kingdom Metazoa; phylum Chordata; class Mammalia; order Rodentia; family Muridae; genus Grammomys; species Grammomys surdaster. The sequence continues at coordinate 4,599,303 of NW_021604631.1, forward strand.
AGAGACAGAGAGACAGAGAGAGACAGAGAGAGACAGAGAGAGAGACAGAGACAGGGAGAGAGAGAGAGGGAGAGAGAGAGAGAGAGAGAGAGAGAGAGAGAGAGAGAGAGCTCTCCAGCCTAGCTTGGTCATACAGGCTTGGCACATCTTATTCAACTACCTATCATCCACCTACTCTCTTATCTGAACATGGACCTGATCTGTTTACTGCTCTTGATCCAGCTTGACCTCTTCACCTTGAATTCTGTAGTCTTGTTCTCAAGGCTGTCAAAGCATCTCCCTGGTAGCACTGGTCTGGTTAGTTATCTAATCTATTAGATAGGCCCTTTCTCAAGCCACTTCGCCTCTTGATCTCCACTATAACTACTTTTCCAAATATCCAGTCTGTAACCCACATAGAGCTAAGGCTTGCCATGTGCGGTGTGCTATGACTGTTGATATGAGTAAATCAAATTGGAATAAAAGAACTTTCTTTGCCTCAGGTCACCAAGGTAGGTGTATTTTGTGACAAATTGCTGTCATTAAACCTGCTAAACCTTGTGAATTTGTTATTTGCCAATAAGTTCTGACCTCGTGGGAAGGCAAAAGCATGTTAACCTATGTTTCTAACAGAAAGTGCTCATGAAAGTTGGGGCAGAGGTCAGGCTTTGAAACCCTGCTCATTTTTCACTAGCTGCTTGCCTTGACCATCTGCTAGACATTAGCCCTGGCTGGTGTTGCTTCTGTGGACGTTGGAGATGTGCATCTTGATGGCTGATGAGTAAACTGTGCCCTCCTTTGTAGTTTTACCACGGAGCTAACTACTCTCATCCCTATCACGTGTGGCCACCTGTCTCTCTTACCCTTGTATTTAACTCTGTGTTATAGGGCAGTCTGGGGTAGTGTGCTCACTGATCTAGGTGGAGGAGGTTTAGAAGTGTCTTTTAAAAAACAATTTAGTCTGTTAAAGGTAAATGCTTTAGAATCAAGAATATGTGGAAAGAGGACAGTGCCTTGCCTGTGTTCCTCAGGGTTGGGGTTCAGGGGAGCCAGCCATCCTGCCCACACTGGCTCCAAGTCCTGTTTTTCCTCGTACCTAGTCAGCTGGTACGATTACCCACATCCAAATACAAGCTCTTCTCCTTTTTACCCTAACCTCTATCTTTACTGCAACATTAGAACACTGGGTTCAATAACAAATAAATAAAGAAAAATAGACTGAGAACTGCTAATGTATCAATTCTAATGTATTAGTTCTAATGTATCCATTTTAAAAGTATTGTAAAGAGGTTTGCAAAAATCTATAAAGATGTAAAAGAAGATTTTCTAAAAATCTTGGAAACAAACAAACTGACAAATTGCTAAAGTAGCTAGTGGCCTACTGGTAATACAATTACAATTTAGATAATATCTCTTATGCCAGACAAAATCTACAAGCTAGTATGTAAACTCAGTGCATAATTTGGTTGAGATTCTGAAGCAGAGGCCTTGAGTCCCATCATGTGCTGTTTTCATACCCAGATCTCAGAGACTCTTCACAGTAGCCTGCTGAAATTGTTTCTCTGCATTGCTGTGCCAGTTACATAAATATCATTGTTTCCATCACATGAGATTCCTTTCTGCTCTTACTGTGCCCAGAAAAAAAGTGTTTTGGTGGGTAATGCCATGTCCAAAGCAGAAATACATTTTGGCTCATGCAAACTGCCTGTCTTCCTTCCGTGTACTACAGAAGTTCCTGGCTTCTTTTTAGCTTTATTTTACTGAGTTATAATTTCCTGAGACATTCAGCCTTATGGAGATGTGATTGATTAGCTAGAGCAATGAGACTACTAAAGAAGATCAAGTGGTTACAGATTGGAAAGAAAGAAGTCAAAGGACCAGTATTCTCAGATGATATGACAGTGTATATAAGTGATCCTTTGATAGATAGGATAGAGGAAGGCTACTGATTTGTTTGAGTTGATTTTATATCCAGCCACTTTGCTGAAGTTGTTTATCAGGTTTAGGAGTTATCTGGTGAAGGTTTTGGGATTACTTAAGTATACTATCATATCATCTGCAAACAGTGATATTTTGACTTCTTCCTTTCCTAGTTGTATCCAGAGAACCAAATAACCCTATTAAAAAATGGGGAACAGAGCTAAACAAAGAATTCTCAACTGAGGAATACTGAATGGCCAAGAAGCACCTAAAGAAATGTTCAGCATCCTTAGTAATCAGGGACATGCAAATCAAAACAACCCTGAGATTCTACCTTACGACAGTCAAAATGGCTAAGATCAAAAACTCAGGTGACAGCAGATGTTGGCGAGGATATGGAGAAAGAGGAACACTCCTCCATTGTTGGTGGGATTGCAAGCTGGTATACTCTGGAAATCAGTCTGGTGGTTCCTCAGAAAATTGGACATAATACTACCTAAGGACCCAGTTGTACCACTCCTGATCATATATCCAGAAGATGCTCCAATATGTAATAAAGACACATGCTCCACTATGTTCATAGCAGTCATATTTATAATAGCCAGAAGCTGGAAACAACCCAGATGTCCCTCAACAAAGGAATGGCTACAGAAAACGTGATACAGTCATACAATGGAATACTATTCAACTATTAAAAACAGTGACTTCATGAAATTCTCAGGCAAATAGATGGATTTAGAAAATATCATCCTGGGTGAGGTAACTCAGTCACAAAAGAACACACACGGTACGCACTCATGATAAGTGGATAGTAGCCCAAAAGTTCTGAATACACAAGATTCAATTCAGACCATATAAAGCCCAAGAAGTAGGAAGACCAAAGTGTGGATGCTTCAGTGCTTCTTAGAATGGTGAACAAAACAGTCACAGGAGGAAATATGGAAACAAAGTATAGAGCAGAGACTGAAGGAAAGGTTATACAGAGACTGCCCCACCTGGTGATTTATCCCATATACAGTCACCAAACCTGGACACTATTGTGAATGCTAGGAAGTGCATGCTGACAGAAGTCTGATATGGCTGTCCCCTGAGAGACTATGCCAGAGCCTGACAAATACAGAGGGGACGCTTGCAGCTAACCATTGGACTGTGTGCCAGGTCCCAGATGGAGGAGTTGGAGAATGGGGTGAAGGAGCTGAGGGGGTTTGCAGCCCCATGGGAGGAGCAACAGTGTCAATTGGCCAGACCTTCTGGAGCTCCCTGGGACTGGACCACCAACCAAAGAGTACACATGGAGGGATCCATGGGTCCGGCTGCATATGTGGCAGAGGATAGCCTTGTTGGACATCAGTGGGAGGAGCGGCCCCTGGGCCTAAGGGGGAATGCCCTGGTGTAGGGGAATTCCAAGGTGGGAACACAGGAGTGGGTGGGTGGGGAAACACCCTCATAGAGGCAAGGGGAGGAGGGAGGAGATAGGGGGTTTCTGAAGGGGAGACCTGGAAAGGGGAAAACAATTGAAATGTAAATAAAGAAAATATCCAATAAAAAAAAAGAAGTTAAAAAATTCCTGAAGTTTATATAATGGTAGGGAGGGAAGAACCTTGAGATGATTCAGCCATGGTATTCTCAACCTCTGATTTACTTTGACAATCTGTCGAATCATCATCTTTTTTTTTTTTCTTTTCACATGAGTCACTTTAGACAGCAATGCTTGGGCCCTTGTATACAAATCAACTTGGGCTTCTGTAATTTTCAGGAGGACTCTGACATCCTACATAATATGCCTAGCCTTTGGACCAATTGATACCATAAGAAGTTGGGGAAATGGTATGATTAGCAGCCTCTATCATAACCACATGATAATAATAAGTGCAGGAGAAAATTTCAAAACATAAACTAACAATTCCTTCAAGGAAACAGGAGTCCCAAGCAAGTGAAATAAGATAATCAATTCTCTTACAGAACATAACATGTGATCAACCACTGTAACACTGACAAACGATTTTTTAGCATTGGTTCTTAGGCTTTGGTGTAGAGTCATCACTTGTAGTAAAAGAAGCTCAATGTGGTACAAAATGACAAGCAGACAAATAAGTAAGTCAGGAAGTCTGGGGACTTTACCTAATCATCCTCAATGTTTTTAATATAGCCCATTTACACAGGACATCTCAGCCCTGTGGCATGGTTTCTTTTACTAGATCATGATAAACTCATGTCCTGATGTGACATATTGAGAACATATTTCTGAGCATCTCATGACTACCTGGATTTCTCTTTGAAGAGACAGCATCACCAGAGAACAGAAGACTTCAGGCTGGGAAGGTAGTTCAGTTCATCAACCTATTTGCCTGGCATGTGCAATGTCCTGGGTCTGCACACACTAGTCATCCCTGGCACTGCATATGCTGGGTATCGTGAGCACATCTGTCATCCCAACATTCTGGAGGTAGAGTCCAGATGCTCAGAAGTTTAAGGTTATCTTCATCTTGAGGCTAACCTGGACTAGAGACCTTATCTCAAAATGATGATGATGGTGATGATAAAGATGTCTATAAGTGACAGGGAACACTGCTTCTTCATAGTGAAAAATATCCCCCCAAATAATAATCAGTCAGCAAAAAGCAGGTGGTATGGTAGCCCTGCATACAAGAATAGTGTCAAAAATGCTGTATATTATGTTTTTCAGGAAAATAAATGTTCTACATTTCCCTCAAAAATTAAAATTTTTCTCTATAGTGAAACACAGTCACCTCATTTTCTCTGTGCTAGTATGTAATTGTAGAATGAAAAATTATGAAGATCATTTTATAAAATACATATAGATTCTTCTTTAGGTTTTTCTTTAAAAGGGCATGGAAAATTCTCTCTGAAGCAAGCTAAGAATGTGGAGCAAGCTAAGAATGTGGACAGGCTAGTTACAGGAACTGGCTAACCACAAAAAGAGAAGAAAAGAATGCAAGTCAGCTAGGTGGAACCAGGAAGCTGGTGACCACAATGACAGGGCAAGGTCACAGTGACAGGGTAGGACCACATTTTTGAGAAGAATAGGTATACAGAGTGTTTTTCACATGACCCTGACTCACACAGGTTGGGTTCCTCTGGAATGTTCCGCTATTTTTATGTTATGTCTCCTTAGCAACCCCCTCGCCCCCTCCTCATCCCCTAGTTTGTGGTTTTCCCCTTTAAAAACCCTCCTCAGACCGGCTGTCCTTGTCAATTCAGCTCCTGCGCAAGCAAACAAATTGACCAACAGCCGACTGTTCCTCCCGAATAAAGCCTTTTGCGGTTTGCATCCAGTTTCGGTGTCTTGCGAGTTATTAGATGGTTGTGACATCCCGAGACTTGAGTGAGGGTCTCCTCTGAGTGGGGGTCTTCAGTAATAACTTGCTTGAGTTTCAGAGAAGCATGGTTTATGTTTAATGAGGCCACATTGGCTCCTACTGACTTTTGCAAAACTCCCAGATTGGTCAGTAATTGTGATTTTTTTGTTAAATTTTTTTTAGGTTTTTATTTTATGCAGACTTTATTATTTTTAGTTATATTTTTATTGTATGTGTACACATGTGCATGTATATCAACATGTACATACACCACATCATACATGTGGAAGTCAGAGGATAACATATGAATGCTAGTTTCCTCCTTTACTATGTGGGTCCTGAGGATCAAACTTAAGTCTTCAAGCTTACTGGCACATTCTTTTACCATCTCATCAGCGCCCAAACTAGTCCTTAGGTGGCTGGGTTTTAGTTTGTTTTAATCTGAAATTTTTTTTCTATCTCTAATATTTCAACAGAATTACTGTAATTAAAGAACACTAGAGGGAAGGGATAGGTTGTCATCAAGAGACTTCCTCAATCACTCTCCACCTTAGTTTTTGAGCTTAGATCAGCTTGATCCTGGTGCTCACTTATTCAGCTAGACAGGCAGGCCAGTGAGCTATAGGAACTGTTCTGTTTCTGTCTCCTCAATGCTGGAATTACAGCCATGTGCAGCTAATCTCTGCCTGGATTTTCTTATATGGGTTCTGGGGTACAAACCAGGTCCACATGCTTGTAGAGCAAGAACTTTATGTGCTGAGTCATTGTTCCAGTAAGTTTGGAAGTTTAGTCTGATTGTGCATGTGGACAAGCTCTTTCCCTGGCCTCACTCAGACACCAAGATTTGTATTCTCCACTGAATGAATTTAGACCAGGGCTGTGATGAAGAAGGCTGGTAAAGTCATGGCAAAACAAAACGAGGTGCTATTGGGATTTGAATGGATAGTGACCAAAAAAGCTATTGTGGAGGATTATGTGGGGTCAGGACGAGTGACAGATCACTAGAATAGAAATATTTATTAGGTGAGAGTGGACACAGCCAAAGAAACCACTGTGCTGATCTGCATGCTTAAGCAAGCATTAGACCACTTTCCAAAGTCTCTGCGCCATACCTCTCTTCTGAGATCATTTTTTTTCTCTCAAGGTGATTGACAGACCCATTGGAAGTTTTTGTTTGTTTGTTTGTTTGTTTGCTTGTTTTTGTTTTTTAAATTCCTTATCAGAAAATCGCTTGCTGGATAGTAAACTTTCTGGGAGTTCAGAATGTCATACTTCCACAGAATACTAGAGATAGAACTCTTTATCTTCCTGGAATTTTTATCTTCCTGGAATTCCCGGAACTTGTTTATCTTCCTAGAATTGGTCATGCTTTGTGTTGCTTGCCTTTAAAAGACACTGAGAAAATACACTCATTGCTGGCATGGTATTTGTGGGGTAGTGGGTTGTGAGAGGCAGCTGGGAACCTGGTCCAGCACAGGCCTCGAACCCCTGACCCTAGTCGGAAGGCAGGTGTTTGGCTCTGCTCCTGGGCCCTGATTCCTTTCATTTAGCTTCAGCCCTCCACAGCACCTCCCACGGAGAGGTCTATGGCCATCAGTCATGAGGAACAGTGCCTCAGGCTCTCCCTCATGTAGATGAGGTATCTTCAAGCTCTCAGACCGAGCCAAAAGGCGTTATCTGCTGCCAGACCCTGACCCACCCCAAAACTGTATAAAAGAACCCTATTTGGGAGAAGTAAAGGTGTGCGAGAATCATCCCATTGTCCAAGAGTTTCTGTAGCAAGAGCTGTAACACTTGGGAAGAGATCTGCTCTCCCGAAGCGCCTTCAATACCCTCCACTCCTTGCTAGCTAGTCAGTGTCTAACCGGCACAGCCCAGACTGGCTCAGTGCAGAGGGATGAGTGCAGCACCTGGGAGGCAACAGTGGAGACACAAGCGGAGGCGACTCCCTCTCCCTGTTTGCACTCTATCCCCTTGGCCTGAATCCCTGCACCCATCTGGGCCGGAGATCTTCTTGGGACGCCCTCTGGAACAGGGACCAGAGATATTAACCAGCAGCCCTCCCATATCTGTCTCTTGCATCTTCTGCCTTTCCTATAATCATCTTGACTCCCCAAGTTGTGGTTCCCACACTGACTGACTGCCAGGCTCTAGTAAAAATATTTAAAAATCAAAAATATAAGAATTTTTCTATGGGAGTTAATGGTGGCATTTCACCCTTTCTTCCTAAGCATCTGGTAATTCATTCTCTCATTTCCCCCATACCTTCAAACACCTCCATTAAATTGTTAAATGTTTAATTCTGCACCTTCATGGGCCTTTCAGATGAAAGGAAGCTGTCAAATCTATATCACATGTTGATGAAATACCAAGATTTACTAATCAGCATGATTAAGTGCCCCAACAAAAACAACTTAAGGAAGAAGAGTTTCTCTGGGTTCCTGCTTTGAGGGTGCAGTACAGCATGGAGGGAAGTCACAGCTGCAGGGGTTTGGAGCAGCTGATAATATTGCATCCAGAGTAAAAAAATCAAAAACTAATGAATTCTTGCGCTCAGCTTGCTTTCCTCTTTTTATACCCACCCTTCAGTATCTCAGCCCAGGGAATGCTGCCACCCACAGTAAGTGTGTCTTCCTGCCTCAATTTTCTTGGTCAATATAATCCCCCAGAGACATGCCCATAGGCCCACCTTTTAGGTAGTTCTTGATCTCATCAAACTAATTATTGAGAAATATCATCATATTTTAAAGGTGCTCCAAAACACAAAGTAGATCTTCATTAGGCCCTTGATTTTATATATATTCATATATATATATATATATATATATATATATATATATTGTATAGAATGTATATTCCCCTTTAGAACCAAATAGTAGATTAGTAGATTCTGCAAAATTAGTGCCTCAAAACCAGAAGAGCCTACCATGTGAGGTCTGCTATTACTTCCTTGATTTGATAAAGAAAATCTATTGACCTTATGACATAAAACCAGAGCCATCCTAAAAACATCCTTGAGTACAGTTACCTTTGGAAGGAGGCACTGAGTTAGGTTAGCATGTATGTAGCAGAAGTACATGTATAATCCCCCAAATAGGAAAGTAGGAAAGATCCTGTAGCCAGTCACAGATATACATAAACCAAGGTAGCTGAAACAGACTGTGATGCAGAAGTTCATCCCCACTGATCATCCAGCTTACTAATGCCTAACTAGCTATTTATCATATAATAACTCATAATTAATTTTAGTTATTTTTCTTACTAAACTTCAAGTGTTCTATGTATTCCCCATTTATTTCTTTACTATTGTAAGTCATTCTGTTTAAGTGTTATTTCATGTACTAAAAGGTTCTCCCCCATCTCAAGTTTTGACCAGGCATCTCTATTCTAATCACCAGAGTCTTCCTGCCCAGGTCCTACTAATGCATCCTACCTCTGTGTTTTTCTAAACTGTCACTAAAAAGTGGCAGTAGCTCATGAAATAAAATGTATGAACATAATTTCCACAGTTTTCAATGCTTCAAAAAATTTCATTCCAAAATAAGTAAGATGTTTGAAAAAATTTAAAGAATTGCTACTATTTCATATATGTACTGTGAAGTTATGTTGAAAAATCTCTTTGTTCTGAGTATGCTATGTTAGAAATAGATACAGACATATTTGTGTCGTTACACAATGTTAGATTGATGAATAACAATAATTCATATGCTACGTTAGTTTCACTGGCTGTAATTTTCCAAGTAGTCCTGAGTTCTCTAGCTGTTGGCAAACACAGCTGCTTTTACTCCAATCCAGTGATATTGACTAGTAAGATTAACTCTCCAATTATTGCAGAAATCGTGCTTCCCCCCAATGAAAAATTGTTCCATTTATTTAGGAAAATGAAGACACAGCTCTTTACAGAAAAAGCTTCTGTCACATTGTGGCTAATGCTCAAAGAGGAGGTAACCTTGAATAGATGATTTACTAACTTACGTACGCTTTAGGCATATGCAATTGACAAATGCTGTCATTCTTAAGTCTTTTAGGTCCCAGACCCACGTTACACTTGGAGTAACTTAAACAGACAGGAGACTCCAAGTCTGGCTCCATAGGCGGATGGGAGACTTATACAGCAAAGATATTGCCAGAATTTTTAAGTACCCCAGTGTTGTTCTTTTTTCCAAATGGTTGCTACTCAGGGTCATTTTGTCTACCTGGCAATATTATGTTTTTCTCAAAGAGAGAACTAAGGAATTTATGGCAGGGCAGGACTTAGCAATAGTTGTGACCCTATGCAGCTCCCTGAGCTGCCTCTTAGAGTTATTTTCTTTGGTACAAGGATGGGCCTTGTGGTTTGAATAACTTTGATCTCCATAGACTCATGTTTGAATGCATGGACCGGGAGTGCTATTATTAGGTTGTATGGTCTTATTGGAGTAGTTGAAGCCTTGTTGGAAGAAGTGTGTCACTGTGTAGTGGGGTGGGCTTTAAGATCGCCTATGTTCAATCTACCTCTAGGGACACAGACTCCTGCTACTGCCTGTAGATCAGTATGTAGACCTCTCAACTCTGTCTTCAGCACCATGTCTGCCTGCATACAACTATGCTTCTCAAAATGATTATACTGGACTAAACCTCTGAAAATGCAAGCCAACCCTAATAAAATGTTTTCTTTTATAAGAATTGCCATGGTCATGGTGTCTCTTCACAGCAATGAAACCCTAAGTAAGACAGGCCTAATGTCTTCTTGCAAGCCAGAGCTGCAACCTTTGTTTTGAGAACGGAGCACATGATAGCTATTCATGGCTGTCAACTTGACTACATTTGGAATGAACTACAATCCAGAAATGGAGGGCACACCTGTGATCCAGATTCATAAGAAGACCTACAGAGTCAACTAACCTGGGCCCATGGAGGCTTACAGAGACTAAACCACCAACCAAAGATCATGCAGGAGCTGGACCCAGCCCCTCCCCCTACGTTTGTAGCAGATGTGCACTCAGTCTTCATGTGGACCCCCTAACAATTCAATCTGGGGTTGTCTGTGACTCTGTTGCCTGCCATTGGATCCCCTTCTCATTCCTGGACTGCCTAGTTGGGCCTCAGTGGGAGAGGATGTGCTTAGTCCTGCTAGGACTAGACGTCCCAGGGTGGGGTGGTACCCAAGGGAGGCTTCCCCTTCTCTGAGGAGAGGGGGATGGGGTAATGGGAAGACGAATTAAGAGTGAAACTGGAAGAAGGGGGGTTGCAAATGGGATTTAATGTGAAAAAATAAATTATGAAAAAAGAGTAGTCAAATCAAGCTGAACATTTTTAAAAGATCACACATTATGCATCACACAGAAATGTAACTATATATGTATGTATGTAGTATACAGAATATCCTTACAAGAGATGAAGAGGCTGAAAGAGGCTTCAAAGAGTTCTAGAGACTTTACAATAGGCAGAGCCAGAAAGCTGGTAGGGAAGAAAAGAAAATCTCTTCAGCAGTTTTAAGTAAGTAATCCTATTGGAATTATCACCACAGGTCAGATACCCAGGTGTGATGCCAGACTAAGAAGGCCATAGAGGCAATGGGCAAAATTGGGTAAAGATGGAAGTATAGATGGACAGATAGCTGTAGAGGAATTTTAATCCAACAATATGGTTACTTTGGCAAGGAAACATATCCAAAGACCTAAATCTGTGTGATCCTGCTAGAATACAGATATGCCATTAATTCCTCTGGCTGGAATACAGACACCCTTAGTGCATACCTTTAAGGTAAACCTAGTTTGTGGAAGGAAGCCGCCATGTTTGAAAGTAACACCTAATTGATGGACAGAAAAAGTGACAAATCAGAAAAAAAAGTTTGACAGAGTGAGTCAGGAATGAAGGGCAGTTCTGTTTGATGTAGTTCAGTTGAGTTCAGTTCAATTCAGGGCAGTTCAATTTGGAGCAGTTAGGTTTATGTAGTTCAGAGGCAGTTATTCCAAGCACAGCAATTCAGTGAGAAGCTGAAAGAAGGAATAAGTCAACTTGGAGTGGAGTTTGAGCCAGAACAGCTGAGTTGAACCAGCCAGCCAGAGTTCAGAAAGAGCTGGAAATAATGAGTGTGTTTAGCAATAAATCTCGGAGGCTGAAACATTCTAGGCCTAGGTTAGCATATGGAGGCTGGAAGCTGAAGTCTTCAAGGTCTGGGCTTGCAAAAGATTGGATTGTATGGAGACTCAAAGCTTCCAGGCCTCAGACTAGGGATAGAGAAATAGAAATGCTCTGGGCTCATCCTAAACCATATATTCACATGTGTTGGATATGGCTCTCATCTCATCACTTCATCTGAGGAAATAAAAATGACATTTACAGATAGCAAATTGAATAGGCTGTGTCATAAGCAGTGACTGAGATAAGCTGACAGCCCTAGGACAGTTGGGCATTCTCTGCCTATTGTCTATAAATTCCTTGTTCTTCATATCAGGTGGTTAGATGGCAGGTTGTGGGAATGGTTCCCATGACAACAATATGTGTCCTTTTCTTTGTAGGGTTCTGGTCAGGACATTGTACTTTTACTCATCTGCTTTCTTTGATAAGTTCTAGTTTTCCTCGTATGATTTTAATATGCCCATGTCCTTGACAAATCTTTCTGCTTTAAGGAAATAGTTGAGTCTCATGAGTGGCACCGGATGGATGATATTGTTTACAAGTCCTGTGAGGTGCAGAGTCACCCTGCCTCAGTGTTCGCTTTCAAAATAGAGTCAACAGATGCTTGGAAAATGGAATTTCTCCAGGAAAGGCATGGCCTGAAGAATCCAGTTTTACAAAATGTAGGGTGACTTAGAGAAAGGCAGGGCCTGATCTCAGCAACTCTTAGGTCATGAGCCCCTTATCCTGAGTAAGCTGGTAAGATAAAGCTTACCCATCTCTCTCCTAGTCTTATAGTACTCTACAGAGTATAGAAATAGGAAAGAACAGGAACTAACTGCTCATTTATGCTATGGTGTTCTTTAGCTGAACACAAACCCTCTTACAGAATGTCAACATCAGATGAAATCTCCCATGACTATGAAAAAATAGAGAAAACTCAAAACCTCTCTGTAATGCTATTACAGTAGCATTAAAGGCTCATTAAGAAGCTGTCACCTCCCAGCTAAAAGAATGGAGTCGAATAGGTAAAGACATGCCATTGGCTCCTTCCTTTAAAGCTAATCCATTGTGGCAGGTCAATCACATGGTCAAGGGTCTACACTCAGAGGGGTGGATTCATCCTAAGACATGCCAAAAATATGGAACAATTACTCTTTTAATGAGATGTTTCTGTTTGCTCTCTGTTTCTGTGATAAACACCATGACCAAAAGCAGCTTGATGAAGAAAGGGTTTATTTGGTTTACAGATTATAGATAGTCCTTATCAACAGAAGTCAGAGCAGGAGCTCAAGGCAGGAACCTGGAGGCAGGAACTGATGCAGAAGCCATGAAGGGCTGCAGAATACAAGTTCACATCTGCTTGTGCTAAGCCTGCTTTCTTATACAATCCAGGGCTATCTTCCCAGAGGTGGCACTGCCCACAGTGGGCTGGGCCCTTCTGCATCAATCATTAGTCAAGATAATGTCCCACAGTCATGTCCACAGGCCAATCTGATGATCTTTCTTCCAGGTATGTCAACTTGAAATAATGTACTCTTCCTTCTCAGAATCTCCACTCCTCAGAGCAGTAGCTATGTAGCTACCACAAGGCTCAGCCTAGTTTTCTGAAAGGAATAAAGTTTATCTTCTTTTTTTTTTTGTCTCATTCTTTCAGATACTGGCTACATGACTAAGTCCAAAAGCATGCTTTCTTTCTTTCTTTTCTCCATCTTCTTCCTCCAGACAGCAGCAAAGGTTTACAGCTTGCCTGCCCTGTGGTTTTTATTTTAAACTCTAATAAAATTATCTTCTAAGTGCATTCTTAAATTCTTTTATTAAAGAGACTAAGAACCGGAAAAAGGACCCTGATTTCCCAGGTCACAGGTGGGGCTCCCAAATTCTCACATAACAATGTTTGAACGGAAATAAAGCTAAGCCACTGTGCAACCACAGACACATACATTCTCTCTCTCTCTCTCTCTCTCTCTCTCTCTCTCTCT
>NW_021604631.1:4612705-4643877 GCF_004785775.1 Grammomys surdaster
CTCTCTCTCTCACACACACACACACACACACATACACACACATACATATACACACATACACCCACTGCACACCCATTTGGACAGAATTCAATCTTGAATAAAGTGTCAATTCTGGAATGCTCTCAACAACCCTCACATAAGCCCACATTCTACCATCAACTTGCCTGCTCACCTGCCCAGACACTTGTGAGTTTCTCACACTGTGTGATTCTCCTTGCTGCCTCTAGTTTAGGACTAGATATTGAACCTAGAACCATGTGCACGCTAAGCAACTGCTCTACTGAACAATATTTCCACCCTTCTCTTTTTTCTTGTTTACTATTTATTCTGGTACAAGGCTGCCTTGAACCAAATTTATAACCCAAGCTACCCTTGAATTTTCAATACTACTGCCTCAACCACCCAAGTAGCTGGTATTACAGGGACATGTAGTCAGTCCTTGTTTACAAAGTGTGTAATGATGGCCTATGATATAATGTAGGCATCTTACCCAAATACAATCAAGACTCACGCTACCAGAAATAGAGACCATCAATCTATAAGAAAGGGAATGCCTGTAGTCTTCTGTGGAGAATCTGCTGTCATCCTGCCTAACATTTCTTTTACAAGCTTTTTCTTTTAGAGAGTTTTGAGTTAAGATTGTTCTCTTAGAGCCTCTAATTATTTGGTTAAAGTTAGTTCTGGGTTTTATTTGGATTTTTAATAATAAATTATAATGTACATACTCCTTGTGAGGAGATTAAAAACCATGACATGAAAGCAAACTCTGTAAACATCTGACAAGATCATTTGGTGCGTGTTCTTTCATTTGTCATTCATATAAAAGATGACTCCATTGTATCATTCTGTGACATTAGGCAATGTTTTTGCTTGTTATCTGCTTGTATTTTTATTGCTTTCTGATAAAAAAAGACATCTAGCCTTCTAAAATTTCCTCATGTTTTGCTGGGTGGATTTCCATAACTGAAGGAGAGGATGGGCCTAGACCCCAGGCATTCCTCCCCCATTGTTTTCCAAGGACCTAATGGCTACTTTTGTGCAATCCTTGCTGTAGGTCACTGTTTCAAAATTCTTTAAGGGTCTTTTCTGAAGGTCTGTCATTGTGCCCTTAAACATTTTGTTTATTCATTGTTAAATCTGCCTCCCAGAGGTAGAGAAGTCCATCTGGGTTGCCTTTGTGGTCTGAGAGAGATACAGTCTCAATGCTCTTTTGGGAGACATGTAGTCTCAGGTCAGGTCTAAGCCAGCAATCTCAGTGCAGGTCTAATCAAGCAGTCTTAGGGGTCTCTCTGCTTTAAAGCAATGTCACCTTGGGTCCAAAAACCCTACTGCCTTTGGGCTTTATCATTTAGGGTCATTTTTCTTGTTGTTCTCTCTGCCCCTTTTTATAAGGGCCAGAGCCAAATTGATACTTATTATTTATTTTAAGAAAAATGTATAAATAAAGCATATTGACTTATGTAGTACAGAATCTATCAGCTCAACTGGTACAATTTCAAATGGACAATTTAGGATCACATGGGTCATTTTTAGAAATATTTTGTACAAATAAGATTGCTCATTTAAGATAGTACTAAGAACTAAAAGGAAGAAAAATAACTCGATTGTTCAAAATTCAATACTCTGATTTTAAACATTAGTATTGCAACCAGGTGTGGTGGCATACACCTTTAATCCCAACACTCCAGCAGCAGATGCAGGTGGAGCTCTGAGTTCAAGGTCAGCTTGATCAAAAGAGAGAGTTCCAGGATAGCCAGGGCTACGCAGAGAAACCCTATCTTGAAACATGCCCTCTCCCCTACAAAATAGTATCACACTGAAAGATAATTATTAACAACCATGATGATCAAATCCATTAAAAGTTCTAAGTCATTGTTTATGACCAGACTAAGAGTGGACATATATGCCACTGAAAGTTTCTTAGTATCCAAGTTCAGGCGTACAAAATTGTAAAAGTAAACCCCCCCCCAAAGATACATCAAAGTTAGATGATGGACCTAATGGCCACTTTGGTCAGATATAGCCTATTGATTATTTTGGTTATTACTCCTGGACCATGGTCAAGGCCATGATAACATCAAATGTATTGGCAAGGCAGGCATAACTGGTGGAAGTTAGGGAGTAGGCGGCTAAGAACTAACTAGGCAAACACAAAATGGAGTCACAACAAGATGGTATCACCTTAGTCATTTCAAGAATAATTTTTCATATGCAATTTACTCTGAAGTCACTACCCTAAAATATTCTTTTAATAATAATAAATACACATGATAGTAGAAGGAGAGATGAACATTTGGAAAGAGGAAGAAACCAGTGAGAAAGAGGAGAAACAAGAGAAGGGAGATATATATATATATATATATATATATATATATATATATGTGTATAATTTTCCCCCCAAAGGACATTATGTGTGTGTTCAATGTCATGATAAAGCACATAATTTCATACACTCAATATGCTAATTACAAAGAAAAAGTCTTCTGAGTACTTCATTCTTGTAACTAAGTATATGACTTAAATTAATCTCCTAACAGCTGATGGGAGCCCTTGTTGCAATTCCTTTAATGTGTCATGAATAAAAAGATTACTCTGTTGTAATGTGTACTGTATTATAAATGGTCACATGTTGTTGGAGATCACTGAGAAGCTGGCTCTAAAAACAAGGTTTCACACCCACCATAAAATGACCCAAGCGTGTTTGTATCAAGCATCCTCCAAGCCCTCTTGTCTGAGAACAGCATGGTCCTCCTCTCAACTCTGTCATAGGAAAGAAGAAACAGACCAATAGCAACAACATTGTGCTCTCAACAATCTGGTAGAACAAAACACAAGAGACTTTGGAACAAACCTAGAACTCTATGTGGACCAGGTTAGCCTTGAACTGAGGAAATTCTCCTACCTGTTTCTCAGCTGGTTGCTTGACATTAGTTAGTAAAGAGCCTGACACAGAAGGTCTGGGAATTATTGGCAACCTCAGTTTTACTGAACAATATAGACAAGTTTTGTTATCTTGACCAAGAGAAAAGATAGTTACCCATCCTAGATATGGTGACTGATGCCTGTAACCCCAGCAAGTAAGCCACAGGGGCTTAACCAGGCTGGAGAAATATAAAAATCACCCCTACTGGGGGCTTTGTTTCCAGTTCCTGAATCTACTGAGATTCCCAGTATGGACCTTGTATGATCCAGAGACGGGTGTGTTCTGTGTGAGAGTACAAATGTTAGAAAGCGTGAATGTGCCTTCTTTGACAGTAACATGGCCCAAGATCAATGGCTGTATGTGGGAACATATTCTTTGAGTATGCTAAGTCCTTTCCAATGGCTCTACATGGAAAAAGCATCTATACTTAGCACCCTTTTTTTTTTTTTTTTACTAAACTTGCATTGAATTTTTAGCAGAGATCATCAACCCCTACAAAGATCAACGCTTAAAAAAATATCTAGAACAAAGGAAAACAAATCAAACTTCTGATATTCTTTCAGCTTTCATTAATTTGTAACTATTATGCAAGTGTTTTTGTTGCCAAATAAGAAAGAAGGAGAGCCAGAGGAAAGCTTCACAAATCAAAATCTAAGTTAACCTTCTCACATTGATAATATGTAAGTAAAGCCTATGAATATAAATACATACCAAAAATGTATAGATTTTTCTGCTTAAAAGAAATGTAGCCAACTTTTTGCCTGTCTATTTGTTTGTCTGTGGGTTGTGGGCTTTGTTTGGTTTTGTTTGATTTTGCTTTGCTTTTTGAGGCAGGATTTTCTGTGTAGCCCTGACTGGCTCTGTACTTCAGAAGTTACTCAAGATGACCTTGAATCTGTGGCCAACCTTCCAACCTTAGCCTTCCAAGTGCTAGAATTCAAACCAACTCCCACTAACTTTAGATTTAAATACTCACTACTACCAGAAGAAATTATAATATACTTTATGAAGCAAAGAAAGAGCCTGGATGCATTGCTTATCTTTGATTTCCATATTCCTGTCCATCATATCATGATTATATCATCTCTTCCTCTGCTTGAGGAAGAAATACCTCTTGATTATTTACCTGTGCTGGGAAAGGACCTGTAACCTGTATGTACCTTTGATTCGTCTCTGTTTACAATATGGGTTAATTTCAGTGGGGCTGAGTTAGCCTAATGTTTAATCTCTGAAATGACCTGGGTCATGACATTGACCCTCTACTAACTAAAGGTAAACAATGCTATGTAACCACAGGTCTGTCAGTTATTTCTGTAAGGGGTCCCCAAGGGGAGTTCCCACGCTCACCCGGAGTTGCGCGCACCCAAGGACACACGGAGACCTGCTTGATGCAAAATAGCCAAAGGTAGTTTACTGACAAGGGCCCTTGGGTCGAAAACACATCCCATGCAAGGGAAGGATTTCTATGACCAGCTCTGACAGTTTAAAGTTTATATAGGGAGCAGCGAATGGGGAAGGGGGAGAGCGGGAAACTTTGGCGCGGTTACATATGATTGGATATTTTAAACATCAGCACTAGGTGTAATTTATCATTTTGGCGGGCACAGCAAATTTTTCCTGGTGGTCATGATGACTCGTATTTTTTTTTTTGTATTTTTGGCCATGAAACCTCAGACTTTCTGATAGGAGAAAAACACTAGATGGCCCATTTCTCATTTGGTCATGTTTAGACTTGTCAAGGTTTGTCTTGGTTTTGTTCCTACATTCGTGGTCACCTTGCCCTAGGAGGAACTGGTTATTTTTTGTTTTGGCTGTTTTCAGCAAATTGTTGGTGGTCTGGGGGGTTCTGCTGAGGTATTTTGATTTTTTGTCCTCACAATTTCATGGTAGTACATACTAACTAGTCTGTCAGGATTATTTAACAGTAATAACTGTAACTATAATTTGCTCATACTTTGGTTGGAACTTGGATGAACTAAGGCTGGTCGCACTAAAATGTGCCTATGTGACTGGTCAGCCCACTCTATGAAAGGCAGTACAAGTTATGAACTTCTTGGTACCAAGATAGTTACACGTATCAGCCAGGGTATGTGTAAAATAACCTGAAGAAGTATATTTGATACATCCAGATGGTGGGAGGTGAAGGGGCCTTCACCAGAGATTTCAACCTCAGAGCATATCAGTGCATATCTGCCTCCTACTGCAACCATATTCCTTAACTGAAATAATGTGATTCCAGGATTTCAAACTGGGTCCTACAAATTCTTTAATTAATCAAAAATTTTAAATAATTGATAATTTATACTTCACATAAAACTGAAGCTAGGAAACTGTGATTCATTGAGCCACACTGGTCCCTGGCATACAGGTCTTCAAGTTACTTCTGAAGACAGCTGTTCCCAACTGCACTTCCAGTTACATGACACAAGAAAAGAAACAATTGGTACAATCAATATTTTCTAATACATTTTTAAATAACTTTTTGTTTATTTTTAGGGTAGATCTAAACTTTTTCTTGTCAGACTGTTATCAAAGAACTTTGAAGGCTTTGTGTCAGAATCTTCATTACTTTTTTAATCCTCAGGGGAGAAAGGTTGCGATACTAATAAAGGAATTTTGAAAATTCTGAGTTTCAGAAACCCTATAACCTCCACATCCTTAGTCTAAGTGGGGAATCCCAGTAACTCTTATGATACAGCTCCCTCCAATTTCACCTCTATCTGAAGCAACAACAACCCACCCTCGCATTCTAACCCCAGACTCTACCAGGAACAAGTTCTGATGACAATGTTCTTAGAACCATGTTATCAAACTAGTACAAGTAGGCCTTCCAAAGTAGCCATGGAGGCAACTACCTGAAATTTGTCTTCTGGATGAAAGAATGAAGGACAAGCTGCTTTTAGTATTCATCAGTCAGACCTTATCAGCTACTTTGAATATATAGTTGATGTTCTTGTGAGGCTCAAAGATGGTATTCTGCTTTTGAGAAAGAGTTTCACTCTTTAGTCCAAGATAAACATAAACTTAGGACAGCGATCCTCCTCCTCCTCCAGGATTCTCAGTGCTTGATTTCAGGTGTGCACCAACAGTTGAAGACAATAGGTCATTTCTTAAGAGCAGTCCTGGTAGGTCTATAGCACTAGACATAGGGTTCCCACGTTGATTTTACAGAATACCAGCATCAAATGAGGACATTTCATCGCTTTCATAGAATGAGAAAAAAAACCCTAAGTTCTCTTCTTATCTGGAGACAGGCATAATATGTAAACTCAGGATGGCTGAAGATTGCATCCTCTGTTGTTTTTTTCTCTAATAATAACAGTAGCTATTTCTGCATCTTCAGATTTCCTGGAATAAAAATTAAAATACCTAATTATGGTCTTGTGCATGGAAATGCAAAATAGACCTATATCCCCAATTTTCCCCCCAAATTACTCAAATTCCTCATTTACAACAAGCTCTACCATTTCCTTTGTATTTCATCATGGAGCCTGATGTACCCAATTGCAGGAAGCTTCTATTACAAAGATCACTGGTTCCCTGTATGTTCTTAATGGTTGTTGACTGCAGCACTGACAAATTACTGACTAAATGGGATTTGAATGCCATTGAAAATATCTGACATAGACCACAGAGATGAATCAGTAGGTAAAAGCACTTGTTGTGCAAACGTGATGGCCCCAGTTCAATTCTCAGAACCCATATAAAGGTAGAAGGAGAGAACTGACTCCACAAAGTCATCCTTTGATCTCCACATGTACACACATATGCCCCTCCCCTGATAATAGCAATTTATCAAATTTCTGATGTAAAGTATATCCTAAAACTGTCCATCATCATTTTTGTTGTTAGAATTGTTACTACTAGTTACCAAATAAATCAACTTTTGTCTCTGATCTCATCAAAAGTAAAGATTTTTCTATCATGCCATTCATGGAGGAAGAACATCTAGTTGGCATTGGGCATACAATATACACAGATCACAATGGATTGGTAGCTAAGACCTGTTTCAAGTTGTCATTTTTGTGAGACTAGATGTATAGACTATCAGCAGTATCCTACTCCCTCAGAGAATTTTATGGAGGAGTCTCAGTCAGAGTCCTAGTTTCATTGCTGTTACTGTGATAAGATATCCTGACAACAACCTAAGGAAGAAAGGACTTATTTTAGCTTATAGTTCTAGGTCACATTCATTTCAGGGAAGTCAAGGTAAGAACTTAAAATACATGGTCACATCGCATTCAAATTCAAGAACAGAGAGAAATGAACACAAGCACGTGTACTTGCTTGCACTCGGCTTAATTTCTCTGCCCTTGTACAGTTTAGAACCCATACCTAAGAAGTGGTGCTGCCCACAGTGGGGTGGAACTTTCAACATCAATTAACTTAAGATAATTTCCCACAGGTGTACCCATAGGTTAACTTAATATAGTAAGTTCTGCACAGAAACTCGATTCTCAGGTGGTTCTAGGTTATATCAAGTGGGCAATTAAAGTGAACCATCACAGCTTTTAAAGTGTTTGCCATGAAATTGTAAGAACCTTAGTTCTGATCCTCAACATTCAAGAAAAGAAAGAAAGAAAGAAAGCCTGTAGTAGTACCAGAGATGTGAAGACAGAAGAATTGCTTGGGCTTGCTGGTCATCCAATCTGGCCAATTGTTGAGCTCCAGATTAAAAAAAAAAAAACAATTATAAAATAATAAGATGAATCTGCACCTTGAAGCTGACCCTGTGCCACAGCTCTCCATACCAAAATTCCTCCTGGAGAGAACTGGTCTCCCAAAAGTGCTAACACATAGGCTTACAGGAGGAACAAACCACAGTCAGAGACAGCAAGACCAGTTAACACCAGTGATAACCAGATGGCGAGACGCAAGGGCAAAAACATAAGCAACAGAAACCAAGGCTACTTGGCATCATCAGAACCCAGTTTTCCCACCACAGCAAGCCCTGGATATCCCAACACACCAGAAAAGCAAGACTATGTTTTAAAATCACATCTCATGATGATTATTGAGAACTTTAAGAAGGACATAAACAACTCCCTTAAAGAAATACAGGAGAACACAGGTAAATAGGTAGAAACCCTTAAAGAGGAAACACAAAAATACCTTAAAGAATTACAGGAAAATACAACAAAACAGGTGAAGGAATTGAACAAACCCATCCACAATCTAAAAATGGAAATAGAAACAATAAAGAAATCACAAAGAGAGACAACACTGGAGATAGAAAACCTAGGAAAGAGATCAGAAGTCATAGATGAAAGTATTACCAACAGAATATAAGAGATAGAAGCAAGAATCTCAGGTGCAGAAGATACCATAGAAAACATTGACACAACAGTCAAAGAAAATGGAAAATGCAAAAAGTTCCTAACCCAAAACATCCAGGAAATCCAGGACACAATGAGAAGACCAAACCTAAGGATGATAGGTATAAAATAAAGAAAGCAAAGATTCTCAACTTAAAGGGCCAGTGAATATCTTAAACAAAATTATAGAAGAAAACTTTCCTAACCTAAAGAAAGAGATGCCCATAAACATAAAAGAAGCCTATAGAACCCCAAATAGATTGAACCAAAAATGAAATTCCTCCCATCACGTAATAGTCAAAATACCAAATGCACAAAACAAAGTAAGGGAAAAAGATCAAGTAACATATAAAGGCAGACCTATCAGAATTACACCAGACTTCTCAACAGAGACTATGAAAGCTAGAAGATCCTGGGGAGATGTCATACAGACCATAAGAGAACACAAATGCCAGCCCTGGCATCTATACCCAGCAAACTCTCAATTACCGTACATGGAGAAACCAAGATATACTATAACAAAACCAAATTTACACAATATCTTCCCACAAATCCAGTCCTACAAAGGATAATAGATGGAAAACTCCAACACAATGAGGGAAACTATACTCTAGAAAAAGCAAGAAAGTAATCTTTCAACAAACCTAAAAGAAGATAGCCACACAAGCATAATTCCATCTCTAACAACAAAATTAACAAGAAGAAACAATCACTATTCCTTGATATCTCTTAACATCTATGCACTCAATTCCCCCAATAAAAAGACATAGACTAACAGACTGGATACGTAAACAGGACCTAGAATTTCGCTGCATACAGGAAATATACCTCAGTGAAAAAGAGAGATCCTACCTCCAGAGTAAAATGCTGGAAAACCATTTTCCAAGGACATGGTCCCAAAAAACAAGCATGTGTGGGAAGCGGCTCCACCGGTGCCATTACAAGATGGCGCTTAGCAAAAGGCCAGCCAGGATAACTGGGCACTGCTTGAGAGAAAAACAACTCCATATATGGAAAGCTTGGGCTAAGAGGTGTGGTTGCCCGATCATCCCGCCTCACGTCATACGGAGTGACCAATTACCAGTGTTCTTGTGGCAGTTACTGATAGGAGCGAGGCAAAGCTTTAAGGGGCTGCAGGTGGTGGTGTGGGTGGCTGCTGGCAGCACGAAAGAAGCTTACAATACAAGGGTTGCTGAATAAACCGCTCACTCGAAGAAGAACACTATTGTCGTTGCCTTATTCCACTGGTCGGACGCTGGGGAGTGACAAGCATGAATAGCCATTATAATATCAAATAAAATCAGCCTTCAAAAAAAGTTATCAAGAAAGATAAGAAAGGACACTTCATACTCATCAAAGGAAAAATCTTCCAAAATGAACTCTCAATTCTCAACATCTATGTTCCAAATGCAAGGGCACCCACATTCATAAAAGAAACCTTACTAAAACTCAAAGGACACATTGCACCTCACACAATAATAGTGGGAGATTTCAACATTCCAATCTCATTAATGGACACATCATGGAAACAGAAACTAAACAGAAGCACAGTGAAACTAACAAAAGTTATGAATCAAATGGATTTAACATATTTATAGGATAGTTCATCCTAAAACAAAATAATATACCTTCTTCTCAGCACCTCATGTACCTTCTTCAAAATAGACCACATAATTGGTCACAAAACAGGCCTCAACAGATACAAGAAGACTGAAATAATCTCATGCATCCTATCAGATCACCATGAACTAAGATTGGTCTTCAATAACAACAAAAACAACAGAAAGCCCACATATACATGGAAGCTGAACAACGCCCTATTCAATGATGACTTGGTCAAGGAAGAAATAAAGAAAGAAATTAAAGACTTTTTTAGAATTTAACAAAAGTGAAGGTACAATATACCCAAACTTATGGGACTCAATGAAAGCAGTGCTAAGAGTTTATAGCAGTGCTATAAAACCCATAGCTGAGTGCCTCCAAAAAGAGGCTGGAGAGAGCATACACTAGCAGCTTAACAGCAGACTTGAAAGCTCTAGAACTGAAAGAAACAAATACAAACAAGAGGAGTAGACAGCAGGAAATAATCAAATTCAGGGATGAAATCAACCAAATAGAAACAAAAAGAAATTAAGAAAGAACCAACAAAACCAGGAGCTGGCTCTTTGAGAAAATCAACAAGATAGATCAACCCTCAGCCGGATTAACCAGACGGCACAGAGACAGTATCCAAATTAACAATACCAGAAATGAAAAAGGAGATATAACAACAGAAACTGAGGAAATTAAAAAAATCATCAGATCCTACTACAAAAGCCTATATTTAACAAAACTGGAAAATCTGGATGAAATGGGCAATTTTCTAGACAGATACAAGGTACCAAAGCAAAATCAGGATCAGATAAACCATTTAAACAGTCCCATAACACCTAACGAAATAGAAGCAGTCATTAAAAGTCTCCCAACAACAACAAAGAAAAAGCCCAGGATCAGATGGGTTTAATGCAGAATTCTATCAGACCTTCAAAGAAGACCTAATACCAATACTCATCAAACTATTCCACAAAATAGAAAAAGAAAAAAACACTACCTAATTTGTTCTATGAAGTCACAGTTATGCTGATATCAAAACCACACAAAGACCCAACAAAGAAAGAGAACTTCAGTCCAGTTTCCCTTGTGAATATCAATGCAAAAATACTCAATAAAATTCTCACAAACCGAATCCAAGAACACATCAAAATGATCATTTAACACAATCAAGTAGGCTTCATCCCAGGAATGCAGGAATGGTTAAATATACAGAAATTCATCAACATAATCCCCTACATAAACAAACTCAAAGAAAAAAACCACATGATCATTTCATTAGATGCTGAAAAAGCATTTGACAAAATTCAACATCCCTTCATGTTAAAAGTCTTGAAAAGATCAGGAATTCAAGGCCCATACCTAAACACAGTAAAAGCAATATACAGCAAAGCAGTAGCCAACATTAATCTAAATGGAGAGAAACTTGAAGCAATTTCACAAAAATCAGGGACTAGACAAGGCTGCCTACTCTTTACCTATCTATGCAGTATAGTACTTGAAGTTCTAGATAGAGCAATTAGACAACACAAGGAGGTCAAAGGGATACAAATTGGGAAGGAAGAAGTCAAAATATCACTATTTGCAGATTGTATATTATACCTCAGTGACCCCAAAAATTCCACGAGAGAACTCCTACAGCTGATAAACAACTTCAGCAAAGTGGCTTTATATAAAATTAACTCAAACAAGTAAATAGCCTTCCTATACTAAAAGGACAAATGAGATGAGAAGAAATTAGGGAAATGACACCCTTCACTATAGTTACAAATAATATAAAATACCTCGGTGTGAATCTAATCAAGCAAGAGACAGATCTGTATGACAAAGACTTCAAGTCCCTGAAGAAAAAAATCGAAGATCTCAGAAGATGGAAAGAACGCCCAGGCTCATGGATTGGCAGGATTAATATAGTAAAAATGGCCATCTTGCCAAAAGCAATCTACAGATTCAATGCAATTCCCATCAAAATTTCAGCTCAATTCTTCATAGAGTTAGAAAGAGCAATTCTCAAATTTATTTGGAATAAGAAAAAATTCAGGATAGCCAAAACTATTCTCAACTATAAAAGAACATCTGGGGGAAATCACCATTCCTGACTTCAAGCTAGTACTACAGAGCAATAGTGATAAAAACTGCATGGTATTGGTATAGTGACAGGCAGGTAGATCAATGGAATAGAATTGAAGGCTCAGAAATGAACCCACACCCCTATGGTCACTTGATCTTTGACAAAAAAGCTAAAACCATCCAGTGGGAAAAACCCAGCATTTTCTTTGCTTTTCTTTTATTGGATATGTTATTTATTTACATTTCAGATGTCATCCCCTTTCCCCATTTCTCCTCCCTAGAAATCATCTATCCCTTCCCCTCTCCTCTTTTTTGTTTTTATATCATTTTAATTACATCCAAGTATTAAGGTCAGTTCTAGGTTGAGGGACTAGCAATACAATAGATGCAAATAGTCAAGGAACAAGCAAGACAATAAACACAAATAGTCAAACATCAAGCAAGGCAGTAAACAAAGTTCTATGAACACTCCCATGATCACTGTTTCTAAAGGCTTATCAAGATAACCAAAATATCTGAGCCTACTTCCCTGTCCTAGCCCCAAATCATTTTCATGTCTGAAGCCTACTTCCTTGTTCTAGCCTAAGATTTATATCCTTCCTTGAAAGTACTTCTTTGTTCTAGCCTAATATTTAGATTCCAGCCTGAAATTCCCTCTTTGTTCTAGCTTAATGTCAGATTCCTGCCTGAATCCCACTTCTTTGTCCTTGGCCAATGTCACATTCCTGCCAAGTAGCCCATTTCCTTGTCCTTGGCCCATGTCAGATTCTTGCCAAGCATCCCCAACAGCTCTCTGCCTCTCCTCCTTTTTTATTTCATAAACAAGACTGAGCCTGTCTTAGATCATTCTGCCAAGAATGCCTTCCTTACCCATCGTGGAATATGCATTATTAAAAGCAATACACTTATGTCTTAGGTTGGTAAGGCTCTGTGAAGAGTCATACCTATCCTTGGCTTGCCAGCCTGTTAATTTAATAACTGTCTGGGGGTCCATTTTCAGTTTCAAGCCATGTACTTTGGCTGTCAACATGTTGATGTTGTTAAAGACAAGCTTTAATAGGATGGGCAGGAATAAAATTATTCCCAGGACAAAAAGGGCTAGCATGATCAAGCTACATGTGTCATTCTTGAAGCTTGACCAAATTAGAAATACTGACCTCAGCAAATGGGTAATTTTATCAGCAGTATCTGCTGCATCAGCACTCAGCAGAGCAGCATTCTTTAAATTCATAAGCTCACTATGCAAAGTTAAAACATCCAGAGAAAAAAGACAGCATTTTCAACAAATGGTGCTAGTTCAACTGAAGGTCAGCATGTAGAAGAATGCAAATTGATCCATTCTTATCCCCCTGTACAAAGCTCAAGTCCAAGTGATCAAGGGCCTCCACATAAAACCAGATACACTGAATCTAATAGAAGAGAAAGTGTGGAAAAGTTTGAACACATGGTCACAGGGGAAAATTTCCTGAACAGAACACCAATGGCTTATGCTCTAAGATCAACAATTGACAAATGGGACCTCATAAAATTGAAAAGCTTCTGTAAGGCAAAGGACACTGTCAATAGGACAAAATGGCAACCAACAGGTTGAGAAAAGATCTTTACCAATCCTATATCCAATAGAGAGCTAATATCTAATATATAAAGAACTCAAGATGTTAGACTCCAGAGAACCAAATAATCCTATTAAAATGGAGGAACAGAGCTAAACAGAGAATTCTCAACTGAGGAATAGAGAATGGCCGAGAAGCACCTAAAGAAATGTTCAACAACCTTAGTAATCAGGAAAATGCAAATCAAAACAACCCTGAGATTCCACTTCACACCAGTCAGAATGGCTAACAAGAAAAACACAGGTGACAGCAGATGCTAGTGAGGATGTGGAGAAAGAAGAAAGCTCCTCCACTGCTGGTGGGATTGCAAGCTGGTACAATGAGTCTGGAAATCAGTCTGGTGATTCCACAGAAAATTGGACATTGTACCACCTGAGGACCCATCAGTACAACTCCTCGACATATACCCAGAATGTGATCCAACATGTAATAAGGACACGTGCTTCACTATGTTCATAGCAGCCTTATTTATAATAGCCAGAAGCTGGAAACAACTCAGATGTCCCTAACAGAAAAATGAGTACAGATAATTTACACAGTGTAATAGTACTCAGCTATTAAAAACAATGACTTCATTAAATTCGCAGGCAAATGGATGGATCTAGAAAATATCATCCTGAGTGAGGTAACTCAGTCACAAAAGAACACACATGGTATGTACTCACTGATAAGTAGATATTAGGCAAATAGTGTGGAATATCCATGATACAGCTCAGGAACCACATGAAGCTCAAGAGGAAGGAAGACCAAAGAGTGGACGCTTCAGACCTACTTAGAAGGGGGAACAAAGTAATCAAGGGAAGTAGATGATGGGAGGGACTTGGGAGGGAGAGAAGAGGGAGAAGGGAAAAAGAGGGGGAAGAATCAGATATTGGGGGAGATAGATGAGATGTACAGAGGGTCAGGAAACTGAACAGAGATGTGTAGCAATGGGGGATGGGGGACTGGGTGTAGTCACCAGAAAGTCCCAGATGCTCAGAAAGCAAGAGCCTCCCAGTATCCCATGGGGATGAAATTAGCCGAAATACCCCACAAAGGGGAGAGAAAACCTGTCGAGGCCATATCCAGAAGTTAGGCATGCCCTCCCCCCACCTCTGTTGAAGGATGGGGCTATCCACCCATTTCTAAAATTTTAACCCAGAATTGCTCCTGTCCAAAGGAAACACAGGGACAAAGAGTGGAGCAGAGACTGAAGGAAAGGCCATCCAGAGACTGCCCCACCTGGGGATCCATCCCACATGCAGACACCAAACCCAGACACAATTGTGGATGCCAAGAAGTGCATGCTGACAGGAGCCTGATACAGCTGTCTCCTGCGAGGTTTGCCAGATCTTGACCAATACATATGCGGATGCTTACAGCCAACCATTGGACTAAGCACAGGAACACCAATGGTGGAGTTAGGGGAAGGACTGAAGGAGCTGAAGGGGCCTTATCTAGCATCAAGGGAGGGGAGGCCCTTGTGAAGGCTTGATGCCCCAGTGTAGAGGAATGCTAGGGTGGTTAGGCAAGAGTGGGTAGGTGGGTTGGGGAGCACCCTCATAGAAGCAGTGTAAGGGAATGTGATAGGGAGTTTGCAGAGGGCAAACCAGGAAAGGGGATAACAGTTGAAACATAAATAAATAAAATATTCAATTAAAAAAATAAAATAAAAAAATAAGATGAAGAGAGATTAAAGAAGATACTCTGTGTCTATCTCTGGCCTCCATATACATACACCCCCACACACTCATACACACACACACACACACACACACTCACTCACTCACCAAGGATCTCTTTCATCTTGGGAGAGCTATGAACCTTGTTTTTTAACTATCCCTTTCTCTTTTCTAACTCATTAGTGCAGCTGCCTCTATGCTTTCAGGTCCATGAAGCCCCTCATACAATTCATATTGCATCCTTATATTGAGCATAGTTGAGAGAAATCGTGATTATACATTCTTGGACTCATGTTTTCTCAGTTCTTTCCCACAGCCCTAAGGGCTGTCTTGAAGGTCACAGCGTTACCATTCTGCTGAGAAACATTGGACACATTCTTGCTTCCAGGAGCTCTGCTGTTTCTAATTATAGATTCATTGACCTTGGCAGGGAGAGAAATCTCTGGAACATGAAAAATACATACATTATTATTATGCAAACAAGTCTTAGGCCTAAAGCAACCATCAGCACTTGTGGAGACCCCTGTCCTACTGGCTCTGCTCCAGGGGTGGTAACTGTGTCACTCACACTGTCCCTTCCTCAGACATGCTGGACCTGGCACATGTGCATGAACATAAACATACATATACAATTCTAGAGAGGACCCCATTGCATCTTTCCAGCTGATGTCCATTCTCAAATTCTTTGGCTTTGCATACTCCTTACTCCAGTGTCTGTCATGTAAGCTTCCTCCCTCATGCTCTGTCTTCTCATGTTCCAAGGACAATGGATTGAAGCCCACTCTAACCCAGTATGAACTGATCTTAGCTAATTGTATATGTAAAGACTCTATTTCTAAATAAATCATACCAACAGTCCAGTACATACCACCATATAAGATTGTTTTGAAAATTAGAAGACGTATAACATACATAAGTTTCTTACTATTATTTCTATTATGAATTTGGAGTTACTGAGCAAGTATAATTCATAATCAATTATTTTATTGACTGTAAATAGAACTTATTGTAGGTAATTAAATCAGTGAATGGTGTCTGAACACTACAATATGTTTTTTTCAGTACACCAAGTGATTCCTCTATGTAGCTAGGGTTAAAAGTTAACTGCCAACTAACAGGCCTTCTGTGCTGTGCTGAGGAAGTACTCTCATTAAGTAAATGTTTGTCTTCTCAGCTTGTAAACAGGAAGCTGTGAGCTCTTAGCCTCTATTTGCTGACAGTGCCTGGTGGGCCATGAGCTCTGAGCCTCTCATTTGCTTACTGACTGAATCTTCTGGAGAGGGTGGAAGGTAGTAAAGCTTCAGGAAGGGCCCGTTTAGCCACCAGTGGGGAGGTGTTTGCCATACAGGTTGAAATGGGAGAGATGCTTCAGTAAACCTTCCTACTTGGGTTCTCCCTCATTCATGGAGTTTCAGAAACCCTGTGGTAGAGGGGGAGGAAAAAATATAGGAGCCAGAGTGGTGGAGACTACCAGGAGAACAAGTCCCACAGACACAACTACCCAGGGCTCATAGGGGCTCACGGAAACAGAAACGGAAATTATGAAGCTTACATGAGTCTGTGCTAGGTCCTCTGCATATATGCTATGGTTGGTAGCTTGGAGTTTTTGTGGAACTCCTAACAGTGGGAGTAGGGGTGTCTCTGACTCTTTCAACTTCTCTTGGGATCCTTTTCCTGCTACTGGGTTGACTCAGGCAGCCCTGCTATGAGGGTTTGTGTTTAGTCTTACTGTGTCTTGTTATGCTATGTTCAGTACATGTTTCTGGGAGGCCTGCCTGCTCTGTTTTAAGTGGAAACAGAGGAAGAGTTGATCTGGGGGAGAGGGGAGCTGTCCTGGGAGAGAATGAGAGGAGTGGAGAGAGGGAAAACTTCAGTCAGGATGTATTGCAAACAACAACAAACACAAAAAGAGTGCATGCTGCTTTTGCAAAGAAGTAGAATTTCTTTCTCAGCTCCCACATCAGATAGCCATAACTGCCTTTAACTCCACCTCCAAGGAATCTGATGCCCTCTTCTGGCCTCTATGGACACCTGCACCTCTCTCTCTCTCTCTCTCTCTCTCTCTCTCTCTCTCTCTCTCTCGCACACGCGCGCGCGCGCGCGCACACACACACACACCTAAAACAAATCTTAAATGGAGAAAAATACTAGAAAGTAACAAGGAGGGCGTGATGGTTTATATATGCCTGTCCCAGGAAGTGGCACTATTAGGAAGTGTGGCCTTGTTGGAGTAGGTGTAGCCTTGTGGGTATGGGCTTTAACATCTTTGTCCTAGCTGCCTGGGAGCCAGTCTTCTATCGGCCTTCAGATGAAGATGTAGAACTCTCAGCTCTGCCTGCACCATGCCCGCCTGGATACTGTCCTGCTCCTGCCTTGATGATAATGGACTGAATCTCTGAACCTGTAAGCCAGCACCAATTAAATGTTGTCCTTTGTAAGACTTGCATTGGTCATGGTGTCTGTTCACGGCAGTAAAATCCTAACTAAGACAGAGGGTTACTTGTTACTTGAAGTAATGGAAGGCATAGGAATGTGATCCTCAGGATGATGAATGGTTTGAGAAGTCACTAGCAGATAGACCACTGCCTCAGACTGGCTATCAGGCCATTTGTATGCAGGATGGATTGAAAGATTAATCAGAGTTTGAGAACTGAGTAGACAGGGAACCATAATGCAGAAGTCGGTGGGATTTTACAATCTACAAAATCTATAGTGTACAACGTTTAAACAAGACTCAGAATCTTGCAACCTAATTTTCAAAAAGTCCTCAATATAGTATAAGTCCATATTGAATGTGAACAACAAGGAGAATCCAATACCCAAACGTGCCCCAGCCCGCAGGGATTCACCGAGACCCTAGGGAAGGGGGCGAAAGAATGATAGGACAAGAGACACAAAGAAGAAGCACAAGTCTGAATGTCTGACCAAGTGTTTAAACTTTATTTTTCGGGTTGCTGTTATAAAGGCAGAAGGGTCATCTAACAGTCAGGGTCCAGGGTCATCCTGTAATTGCAAAGTTCTCTAAGCCCACAAGAATTCCTAGCCCAAATTACTTATCTAAATATTTTCTCACCAGCAAAAAGGCAATTAAAACATTTCTCAGCTCAAGTTGCTTATCTGATTAATATTTTCTCCCTGGCAGGAGGGCAGTAAGGTATTCCTTAACTCAGGCTATTTACTTAACTGACATTTGCTCCCAGGCAGGAGGGAGTCTTGGCTCCCAGCACAAATGTATTTGGTAAGAGTAGAGACACCAGTGCAAAGATGCCCCAGATGCTATACACATTGGTGATATCTTCAGAGCAATGATAGCAAAAGATTCTAATCTCCTCACAGGCAGAATGAAATGTAGGAAAATATAAAGAGGGCTGAGAACATACATCATCGAGTGAGCAACGCATATAAAATTTCTTCAAAAAAATTAAACATTTATCCTAGTTATATTTTTAAGTGTATTTATTGGGCTGGAGAGAGGGGTCAGAAGGTAAAAGAACTGACTGCTCTTCCAGAGGTCCTGAGTTCAATTTCCAACACCCACATGGTGGCCAACATAACTGTTGTCCCATGAGCTCCAGTGTCTGTACGTGCAGATAAAACACCTTTACCCATACTAGTAACTCCCCCTTTAAAATGTATTAATTTCTTTAGTGTGCTGTGGGTGTATATGTGTAGGGAGTGTGCATGTACGAGCACAATCGTGTGTGGGTGCATTCAGGGCAGGGAGTGCACGTGTGTGTACACAAGTAGAGGCCAGAGATCAGCCTCAGATATCCTTCAACAGCAGCTATCTACTTTCTTCTCTGAGGCAAGGTCTCTAACGTCTACCTGGGTTTTGATGACTGGGCGATGCCCAGGGATCCTATTGCCTCTGCACCCCCTATTCTGAGATAACGAAGGCACACTGCCACATCCTTTATTTATTTATTTATTTATTTATTTATTTATTTATTTATTTTGTAGCTAGGTCCTAGGATCAAACTCAGGTCTTCCATGCTTGCACAGTTAAGCACTGAGCTATCACCCTCCCCCAACTGGAATTTTAATAATAAAAAGCACAACAATTAAAATTTTAAAAACTTGCTGTAGAAGCTGGAGAGATGGCTCAGTGGTTAAGGGCATCGTACGACCTTCCAGACAATCTGAGCTACATTCCCAGCACCTACACAATGGCTCATGATGGTCCACAGCTCGAGAATCCAGTGCACTCTTCTGGCCTCCTCAAACACTGTGTGAACAAACATTCATGCAGACAAAAACATTATACATATAAAAAAATAAAACGAGAAATTACTGTAGAAAAATGCCTAAGCCTAACAAATGTGGACAGTGTCAAGCATACCAAGACATACGTTACAGAAGCTTCTGGAGAGAAGACAGAGGAAGATGAAAAAGAAAACTGGCCAAGACTTTACACATCAAGAAGCCCCCCAGATTCCAGGAAGGATCAGCACAAAGGGATCCAAAGCACAGCACAGATTGTCAAAACCCAGAGAGGGGAGTAACAACTCATACAGGAGAGAGTCTATAAAGACAAGTCCATTTTTCTCCAGAAATGGTGGGCTTTCATCTAGTTTCCAATAAAGTCATTGTTTTGGTTGTGATCAGACAGGAGGCCACCTGTGCTTCACTCAGAGAGTTTGTATGCCTGGTTTGTCCAGCATAGGAAAACTTAAGGCCATCACTGGATGCTTTCAGCCAGGTTTATAGTAAGAACCTGTAGAACTAGAAAACTTACAATTTCTGTCCGGAAAAGGAGTGCAATTAATCTTGCTGCTAAACAGAGCTGTCTTCCTTAACAGTTGATTTATCTCCGATACCCTTAGTTACTTCAAAGTCACCCCAGGCATCTGATTAACTGAAGTAATATTGATTTTCTTTTTCTTTCTTTCTTTCTTTCTTTCTTTCTTTCTTTCTTTCTTTCTTTCTTTCTTCCTTCCTTCCTTCTTTCCTTCCTTCCTTCCTTCCTTCCTTTCTTTTTTTCTTTCTTTCTTTTTTTCTTTCTTCTCATGTCTCTGTGTAGCCCTGGCTGCTCTGGAACTCGCTCTATAAATCAGACTGTCCTCGAACTTAGAGATCTACCTGCCTCTGCCTCCAAAGTGCTTGGGATTAAAGGTGCTCACCACCACCAGTGGGCCTCTTGTAATATTGAAGGGCTCAAATTCAAGTAAATCTTATTTATCATGACTTCAAAGTAAGAGATCAGTGATTCTGGTCATTCAAATGCCAAAAAGAAACTGTACAATGATTGCTTTACGTGAAAAGACCAAAGTGTGGTGTATGTATGCGTAGGAAACCGTAACCTCTATGTGCAGTTTCAGACGTCTATTGTGGACCTTGGAAACATATCTGTTAGAGAAAAACGGACTACTGTATTTGGAAATGGTGTTTGGGAAGGTATTTACATTCAATAAAGGCATGAGAATTATAGCCTCATGATTAATACTCTTACCACTAGAGGTCCAGCCTTGGCACCTCACACCCAATATGAGCTAATTTCTTTATCGTTTAAGCAAGTAGGATAAATCTGTTATTTTCCAAGACAAATCCCTCTGACAGAAGCCAGATAGATTTCTTTCCTTAAACAAACTGTTTTTATTTGCAGAACACTAAGCATAACCCTTCAACACAGTTACTAGCTTCAAGCCTTTTGAGGGTGTTCCAAAAAAAAAAAAAACCCAAAACCAAACCAAACAAACAAAAAAAAAACCTGCCTAGAATTTTCAGGGAGATTGAGAAATCTATTTATTTATCATCTTTCCCCTCCCTGCTCCTCCTCCGAGTGGTCAGTTCTTTTATGCAATAGGCTCTGGGATACCTTTTTAAAGAACGTACCTCTGTGCTGTTCAGAATCACCTCTAGAAGCTTCACATTCCTTCTGTACAATGAACCTCAGCACTACAAACCACCAAGTATCCCTAAATGATGGAAGCAGCATTCCAATCATTGGGCTTGGAACCTTTTCAGATCCTAAACCGGTATGTGTGTGTGTGTGTGTCGGTGTTGCTTAAATGGATTTTAACTAAAAGGTTGAATTCTATCTGATCAGGTTTTAATGTTTTATAATTGCAGAATGTAGTTTTTTTTTCTTTCTCTTTGAAAGTCAACTTAAGGCTAACAGCCAGAGTGAAGCAGGAAACTTGGGACTCGTGAGTTTATGATTTGTAAATTATTTTTTAAGTTTTTATTTAAGAACTTTTAGTTCAGTCTAAGGAGTGTTTGATGAATACCTGCCACACAGGCATATCTAATTCAAGCTTTTTCAATTGTGACATGATGCCATCATCCACAGAGTACATGCTTCAAAAGATTGAAAATAAAGTCATGGCATTTTAAGTCTGTGAGTTTTAGGAGAGATGCATTCATAGTCACCTTTGTCTAGATGTGATCTGTTGGCTGCAGGCTAGACTCACCTGTAAGCATGAGTCTATAGAAGCTTCCACCATGAAGAGAGTTGTCTTGCTATGTAGGCATTTAAATTCTAAGAGAAAGCAGACTCCTTAACTGTGGAAGCAGAGAAGGTAGAGTTTGGTTCTAGAACTGTGCCTCCTGTCTGAAAGCAGTGAAAGGAAAAGGATCAACATCACCACACAGAGTCAGAGCTCACCAGTTGCTACAGTGGCAGACCAATGAGCTCCAAGGATCAATCTGCTCCTCAAGCTAGCACTGGGGATACAGCCTCACCCCTTCATGTGTGGCTTTTATGTGGGTGCTAGGAATCCAAGTTCAGACCCTCATGTTACCATGGCGTGCAGTTCACCAATTGAGCCACCTCCTAGCCCCCTATAGTAAACTTTGAAGGATCAAACCAAAGGATACCTCTTCCCACTCACAACACCCTAACTTGCGCATGCTCACACACGGCCTCTTGTCCTACTGCCACTCTGTAATCTTTCTCATTGGCCTGCGAAGTTTATTAGAAAAGACCATTGCTTGTTCAACTCTAGAGTCTCATGACAATGTCTTATATATGATTCATATTCAAATAGTGCTTATTAATCTAATGGAAAAGTTTGTCTGAGATGTGTACATCAGACAGTATGGAGATATAAATTTAAAAAAATAGCTAAAAGTGTTCTAAACACTTAACTGTGAGCCTGGAACTCTGTACATGTTTTGTACCACATGCATTTTCTAACATAATCCTCACATTACAAAATCAATACTGGTTAAGCCCACTGACAGATAGGAAAAGAGAGATGAGCCTAGAGAGACTGAACACATCCAGGTTAGACTGACAAGGCCCAGGGCTGAAATGTGAACCCATATCATTCATGTCCAGACCTTGGGCTCTGTACACTGGTTTGTCAATACTGGTGAAATCACATTTCTGAAGCTCCAGTGCCAAAGACAACCTGGAGGGCACAGAAGGAGTGCTGAATGAGGCAGTTCGACATAGTTTCTCTTATCTCAATGATCTTCTAATCATCAAAGCATGGCATTGGGAACTGTTCTGTGAGCTATAAATCATGTATTATGAGATATCCTTTTAAAACCCATTTCTCTCCTCCCAATATTTTTCCACCTTATCTCATAAGGTCCCTGGAAAGACCTATGTGGCAGTGAAGACAGCTATTGATGAGGGGTACCGGCACATCGATGGGGCCCACCTCTACAACAATGAGCATGAAGTTGGTGAGGCCATCAGAGAAAAGATAGCAGAAGGGAAGGTGAAGAGGGAAGAGATTTTCTACTGCGGGAAGGTGAGTCATATCTTACTATGTAGATACACTGAATGGGCTGTAGTGTGAGGGGAGAGCTCAGTAGGATAGTCCTCACCTAGTGTGCACAAGGTCCTAGATATGATCTCAATCAAACACTGGTAAACAATAAAGGAAGGAAGAGGGGGAGAAAAGGGAGGAGGTGATGGGCAAATTATCCTTCGGAATCCTTTAATTTGCTGAAAGCAATATACCTGTGTAGACATGCATGTCAACTAAGCATAATAAAGCATACACATCAAAATATAACCACAAGTAAATAATGCCATATGTAACTGAGTTCATGGAAGGACTAATGGCTTTGGCCCATGAAGGTTTGCCTTCACTTCAGGTTTACCAACACCCAAGAGCAGTATGAGGTAGAGGATGAGTTCCCAGGCTTTGTGGTAGATTTTTATGGTGGTTTGGATAAGAATGACCCCCATAGGCTCGTATCCTTGTGTGCTTAGTACCCAGTTGGCAGAATGTTTGTAAGGATTGTGAGGGGGGCCTTGTTTGAGGAGGGGTGTTCTTGTTGAAAGAGGTGT
Source organism: Grammomys surdaster (assembly GCF_004785775.1). Taxonomy (NCBI): domain Eukaryota; kingdom Metazoa; phylum Chordata; class Mammalia; order Rodentia; family Muridae; genus Grammomys; species Grammomys surdaster. The sequence goes on from NW_021604631.1 coordinate 4,636,123, forward strand.
GTCACAAGGGGTGAGCTTTGAGGTTTCAATACTCTCTGTGGATCAGTAAGTAAAGCTCTCAGCTACTGCTCCAGTCCCATGCCTGTGTGCTTGTCACCATGATGATAATGGACTAAGCCTCTGAAACTGTACGAAAGGCTCCAATTAAATGCTTTCTTTTATAAGAAAGCTTTAGTCTTGGTGTCTCTTCACAACAACGGAATAGTGACTAAGATAATTACACATCTTACAACATGTTTCCCACACCATAATACAAGAGAATACTTGCAAAAATAGCTGTATGGTTCAACTGTGAGGTACTTAGCATTTATGACCCTTGTTTTCCCTCTGTAAGATGGAAATGATAAAGTCAAACATTTCCTAAACTTACGGATTGGTATTTACAAAGCACTTGAACTGTACCTAGCACAAAACTAGTATTGTATGTCCTTATTGAATAAAAGAACATTAAAGAAAGTCTATAATCCAGGCTATTCAGGAGACTGAGGCAGAGGGATCACAGCTCAATGCCTGCTTGGGCTAGAGATGGAGTTAAGACAGTCTAAGTAGCTTAACAAGACATCATCTTTAATTTTAGAAAGGAATTAGGCTGTAGCTCAATAGTAGAGAGTTTACCTGGTGTGATTAGGCCCTGGGTTCAACCCCTAGCATCACAGAAAGAAAAGGAAAAGGAAATTAATATGAAAAACATACTTTCCACTTGGATGGAATGGCAGTGATAATGCCAATAGAGTCCATGGTGACAATGGAAGCGTATTTTTCTCTTCTCTTTCTCCTTTACATTTTTTCTATTCTATGCTCCTTTTTCCCATTACTAGGGTTTGAACCCAGGGCCTTGTGCATGCAAGGTAAGCACCGACTCACTGAGCTACATTCCAATTTTTTTTTTAATGATATGTGTAGATAGGTATGCGTGTGTGTTCATGTATATGCAGGTAGGTGTGTGTGTGCGTGTGTGTGTGTGTGTGTGAGACTGTGTAGACCAGAAGCCAACCTCACCTATCATTCCTTCGTAGCCATCCACCCATTTACCTTCTGTTTTTGAGACAGGGTCTCTCACTGAGATCTGGGGGGCACTGATCAGGTTAGACTAGCTAGCCAGCAAGACCAGGGACTACCTATCTCTACCTCCACAGCACCATAATTGTGACTATGCTACCAAGCCTGGCTTTTACATGGGGCCAAGAGATTAAACTCAGGTCCTCATACTTGTATGTCAAGCCTTTTACTGACTGAACTACCTCACCAGCCTTCCTCTGATGTTCCCTCTACCAGTTAATCCTTCTTTAAACTATAGTTTGAGACAGAGTCTTTCCAGGTTGTCTAATCTGGCCTAGGACTCTGTAGTCCAGATAGGCCTTGAATTTTCCACCCTTCTGCCACAGCCTACCAAGCAGCTAATAGTACAGGTGTGTGTCACTGTGTTGTAAATGTGTCTTTTAGTCTCCTGTTTAATTGTCAAGTCTCCAAGGCTTCCTGCCTCAGTCTGCTAACCTAGGCCTAGTCCTGGCAGTTTCTAGCCTCTAAACAACCTTATCTAGGCCTCAAATGTTTTCAGCCTCTGAGACTTACTGCTGAATAAGCTCACCCTTTCTAGTTATTTCTGAGCTCTGGTTGGCTGATTCAACTCAGCTGTTTAGGCTCAAGTTTTTCTCCAAACTGGCTGATTTAATATGGCTTCTCTCAGCTTCTGAATTGCTCCTCTTGGCCTCATACTAACTTTGGCATTTTGTTCTAGTCTGGCTCCTACTCATTCTCTGGGTCTATCTATCTTCACCTGGTCTAGCTTGCTCTCTCTCTCTGCAGCCTGTCTGGGTAAAACTGTCCTGGTAAAACTACCTTGTTCTTTCTCTCTGCACTGCTCTCTTAAGTAGCTTCCCTTTCCTCTCTTTTTGTGAGAGTTGTTCATACGCTTTCAAATCTTTCTCTGATTCATCACTTTGTCTACCACTCAATTAGACATCACTTTCAAACGTGTACTTCCTTCTTCAAACTAACTTTACCTTTATTGTTTGGGATTAAAGGTGTGTCTGTATTCCAGCCAGAGGGATTAAAGGTGTGTGTAAGGTTGAGCCATACAACAATTAGAATCAGGGCTTTTCAGTAAATAACACAATCTCAGGATTCACAGTATGATCACATATCCTGCAACACTATGTCTGTTGGTTTGTTTTTGTGTGTGTGTGTGCTTTTAAGACAAGAACAAAACTGGGAGAGTCTAATATTTCAGTTTTATATCCTGTGACAAATATATAGGGTCAATCCTCCCCCTCAACACGTACAAAAACTTTGAAGCAAAATTTATGCTACAAAAATGTACTAATTTATCTGATTACCACTCTATTGTCTGCATTGGCATGGAAACTTGGCCTGACTCATCCACCATCCAACACTTTGAACTCAGAGTAAAGCCTTATCTAGGGTTGGCAAAATTGCCCTGAGGTGTCAGGCCAAATGAGACTGTAGAGCAGTGGATTATCATAGCGGTGTCAAGAGTCTCATTCAGTCTTCATACCCTCAAGTGTAATCATGTTTCTATGATGTAAAAGGGACAGATGACATGCGTATGAGGGTTTTACTATGTGAATGTGGAAGTAGTAGATAGTATTTCACTATCCTTCATGATTTTCTTTTCAGTTATGGTGTACAGAGCATGTCCCAGAGTTGGTCCGCCCAGCCCTGGAAAGGACGCTAAAGGCCCTCCAGCTAGATTACATAGACCTTTATATCATTGAATTGCCCATGGCCTTTAAGGTAAGCTCAAGTACCTAAAGTTTAGAGCTCTGTTCCATATTGATCACTCTTTAGTAGCACAGAATGCTATAATGCTTTCTATCATAGATGGGAGGATACTAACCTTGCCTGACAAAACTCAACAAATAATGCTTACAGGTTTGAGCCCACATTTCTTAACTCAATGTGGTTTCTATGATGCATGTTTTAACAACTGTAGTTGTTTTCCATCAGAGTAATGCTGTACTCTGTATTGTAGTTGACCAATATCTAAACATATCCATCTTCTAACCCCACAGCCATAAAAATATCTTCACATACCACAAAGTACTATAATATAATAAAAAAAAAATTCTTACCTTCCATTCCACTCAACAGGAGACAACTAAAAAGAGGGATTTATTTGGCTTCAGATTTGTGAAGCTGAAACCGAGGCAGAGTATCAGGGTGACATTTATTTCTGGATTACAAGTATAGTCCTTTCGAGACTTTTCTCATCTATAGACACATTGTTTATTTAACATCCTGATATATGCAGTTGCTGAGTAGCAAATGCTTTAAACTTTAACTGAGAGAAAGAGAAATTAAGAAACAGAACTGGACTTGGGAGAGTGGACCCTTCACCTTGCCTGGGCAACACAGTAGAACTGGTCCTGATAGAGGGAAAGAGGTTGAGGTAGCCCTAAGAGTGTGACCATGAGAGATCTGGCCAAGCCCCTCATCTTCTGTGCTTTGGTGTGAGCAAAGGAAAGATGTCTAACACACACACACACACACACACACACACACACACACACACCTGTGGCAGGCAGGTCTTGCTCATCACCAGACATAGCACTTGAGAGAACTGCAGCAGGAGCCCAGACCCTCGCCTGGGCAGCACAGTAGATCTGGCTCTGGTTGTATGTGTAAGGGAGGGCTGGCCCTGCTGGCAGGAGCACAGGAGAATGGTTGAGCTGACCAACTCAGCTACCAACCCAGGCCCAGATACAGGGCTCTGAGTTGGCCCACCCCAACATCAACGTTGTCTATGGCTGCAGCTTGCCAAGGGACAAGTCCTGCAGATTCAAAGCTGTAGGATCTCCATGACACAGGGCAACAACAAGATAACTGAGAGGAGTCCCAGTGAGGATCCAGAATCGATAGCAGAAGCCAGAGGCCTCAAACCAGACCGATGACTCACTGCAATGAACATTTGCAAGTAAAGCTGTTTGGGCAAAAAGGTGCACTGTGTGACACACTGTGACACACTGCAGCTTCCACTGAGAGATGTTTCTTTTTGTTTGTTTGTTTTTTGTTTGTGTTTTCTTTTGTGGGGAGGTTGCAAAGGCGAGGGCAGATATGAAGGGATGGGGAGAAGAGTGAGATTGGGTGAATGATGTACAATTCACAAAGAATTGATAAAAGATAAAATGCAAACAAAAAACCAGAACTGGGGACTAAAGTGGCCAGTGGTTAAACATTCTTGTTGCTCTTGCAAAGAACCTGAGTTTGATTCCCAGCAACAAGCCCAGCAGCTTACAAGCACCTGTGACTCCATCTCCAGGGTACCTGGTACCCCTTTGGCTTCATGAATATATATACACACAAATAAAAGTAAAATAAATCTTTTTCTTTTCTTTTGTAACTTTTGCTTTTTCAAGACAGGGTTACTCTATGTAGCCCTGGCTGTCCTGAAACTCACTCTATAGACCACGCTGGCCTTGAGTTCAGAGATCCACCTGCCTCTATCTCTGAAGTGCTGAAATTGTGCAGTAGGCACAAGCAAGTCCTTTTAAAACAAAGAAGCAAAACTAGTTAGCTGTCCACAGAGTGAATAACATGGCACAGCTCCAGAGAACATTGAGTCACAGTGGCTCATTCATATGTATATACATTTATGTATGTGTGTGTCTGTCTCTGTGTGTCTGTGTGTGTGTCTGTCTCTGTGTGTCTGTGTGTGTGTGCCGGGAGCCAGCCCCGGCTTGGTGGGAGGAGAAGGTGATCTTCTTTCTTCTCCTCCGGTCGGTCGGTTCTTTTTGAGGCATCCGAGGGGAATGGGAATTGGAAGAGCGTTGGCGGGAGTAAGACTTGGTCTTATGAGATTCGGGGTAAAGCCTTGGGCTTTACGAGATATTTAAGGTTGCTGTCTAATAAGGTTTACTTCTCTACGTTACTAAAGTTTACTATTAGTCTACTGCAGCTGACCGTCTATCTGTTTGATCCTCTGAGGCCAGAAACTGCAGTTTCTGGCACTTAACACCTCAGCAGAGGGACAGCAGAGGATTAAGCAATGCCTTTGATCTGTCTCTGCAGGTGCTGCCAGGCTCTAACTTAAGTCTGTTAGTTTGAGGTTGCAGGAAGAAAAGACACTTAGAAAAGTTATTGTAGTTTATTACTAAGTGTAAAGAGTTTCCTATGAAAGCTATCTAAAAGACAAAGCGGGTAGGTCCTAAGTGGGGGAAAAAGGAAAAAATTATAACAAAGGAAAAATTCTAAGTGGAGAGATTCTAAGCAGGGAAGAAAGAAGAAGGGAAAGAGGAGAGAAGAGAGGAGAGGAGGGGAGAGGAGAGGAGAGATAGAGAGAAGAGAAGAGAAGAGAAGAGAAGAGAAGAGAAGAGAAGAGAAGAGAAGAGAAGAGAGGTGAAGAGAAGTGAAGAGAAGTGACCGCTAACGAACGTCCCTTTGTCTTATACATCCTTCAGAGTACCTGATCACATGTTACAAAGTTCACCACAAGTTCACACCAAAATTCAAATCATAAATTGAAATAGAAGTTTACAATCGAGAAGTTTACATGCATATCCATTAGGAGTAATTATCTGACTAAACATCCATCACCTGTCTAGCTCCACAGGTTCACCGAAGGTTTAAAACTATAACTAAGAAATTAGTGAAGTTTTTATATAGATAAACCCAAGCAATATTTTCTCTTCTGTCCTAGCACCTATAATAAATCATGAGTTCCCTTTTAGTGACCTATGGTTAATTGTTTTACAACCACCTTGGAATGTGCTCTGAGCAGGAGGGAGTCTGGTTACTATCTAAGGGCTGTTAACTGATGACACTTGGGAGACTGGTAGAGTTCTCATAGCAGTTTTGAATATCAGAAAGGGACATAATATCAGTCTCACTATAAAAAGAGCTAAATAATCATTGATAAAATTTTAGGAATTCTTATAGGATCATCATTAAGACTTAAGAAGTCGTCTATTTGTCTATATAGCAACACTACAAGACAGTGCATCTTCGTGGGTCTGCAGAGATCTGCTCCAAAGGGGAGTGCTATTGCTTAGTGATTGTTATGTATGTTTAATAATAATAATAGGAAAAGCATATTAATAGCAGGATCTTTCGTAAAATACGTCCAGCATACCCTTGCTGATGTGGCACACTTGTTGCAGATAATAATCCGAGGCAAGCATTTCAGGATGATCAACTGCTAATTATTAGCTTGTCCTATTATGGCTCCTGACATGTGTGTCTGTGTGTGTCTGTCTTTCTGTGTGTGTGTGTGTGTGTGTTTGTGTTTGTGTGTCTGTCTTTCTCTGTGTGTGTGTGTCTGTCTGTCTCTCTCTCTGTGGGGGTGTGTGCGCATGCACGTGTGCTTGTGCGTGTGGGTGTGCCTGTGTGTGTGTGTGAAACCTGCTGACTCCAATTATTATTGCCTTTGTTTGTATTAAGTTTTGTGATAACCACTTAGGATTAGGTTCTCTTTGTTGCCTTGAACTTCAGATAGGATAGCTTGCCAGAGCACTGACCGTGAGAGTCCTCATTCTCAGACACCTTCTCTTACAAAGGCACACATGGCTACTGGTAAAGATTGGGAGATTCAGGTAGGGTAACGGAAGTAATGTACCAAGTGCATTGGACAAATGGAGCTACCTGGAGACTCCCACACAGGAGAGACTGTATTAACTATGTATACTAATTATATCTAGCGAGCCAGAGGCCCTGGTGCACACAGATAGGCACTGAAGAAGCCAGGAAAAATTAAACATGCAGGGCTCATCTCATCAAAGGAAAATGATGTCTACCTCCCAGAATGCTGGGAAAGGTTGTACTTTATAACCCATGGCCCTTTGCTGTCTGTAGAGCCGGGCTTCAGCTGTATCCCCCAGTATTTGTGTTTTGTTTATTCCAGATCCTTTCCCCTAAATCTTGAATATTGTTTCTAAGTCTATTAAGCCCATCCTTATGAGAGACGTCATGTCACTCGTGCTTTACAGAAGCCTAAGTGATTTCTATGGTATCTTAGGCCAGGCCAAGCCCGACCCCCACAGGCATTATCTTTACCTTAGTCGTTCTCCCAGGGCCCTAAATCTGGAACACTGTTTCTGGGTCAACAGAACCTATCTTTAAGGAAGAAGCCAAATACATTTTGTAAAGAGTCTCAAAGTAAACATGTCTTAAGTTTGTTTCACACTTGGGACTGAGTTAATTTTTACCAGTGATGATTATTATCACACCAAACTTTCCTCCCAAATCGTGGTGTGCTTAAATATGGCTTAAATAAGCCAACTTGGTGTCAGACTCCAAGAAGCTTGGCTCAGCACCGGCTAACTGAGTCAGGCTGAACTGAAGTTTCATTCTTACCTCACTTGGGTCATTTCTCTGCTAACCATGATGCTTGCAGGAACCCTCACAGCTGGCACCAAATGTGAGACACACAACCCTTGGAGAAGGTAGGAACATTTTTCTTTAAATAGAGGTCCAGGGTTTAGGAAACTTGGGCCTTTCACCCAAGCGTCATGAGAAGTGAGAGAATGAATATTAACATGAGCTTTCCTCAGTCTTTTGAAACAGCATTTTGTACAATTATTGAGATATTTGTTAAGATCCAGAGGAGAAAATTACTTAGAACAATAGCTCTGCAACTTTATACACATGGGAAGTAATATAAAGAGAATCCAGGTTAAGAGACATTAAAATCTCTGGTAATTATTTTACAAGCTGGAGTAATGTCTTGAGTAATGTCTTCCTTAAACCCTCTCAGGTGGTGGTGGGGGAGAGGGAGGGAGGGAGGGAGGGAGGGAGAGAGGA
>NW_021604631.1:4643977-4669722 GCF_004785775.1 Grammomys surdaster
GAGGGAGGGAGGGAGGGAGGGAGAGAGGAAGAGAGGGAGAGAGAGAGAGAGGGAGAGAGAGAGAGAGAGAGAGAGAGAGAGAGAGAGAGAGAGAGAGAGAGATTTCTGCTACACACAGTTAGTTATTGGTAATTATTGGCAGGGCAGGCAAAGTCAGGCTTCCTTATGGAGTCACCTCAGGGCTCACCCTCCTGAGGGATCTGGCTAGAGCTCAAAGCCTGCATTCCTTTCCACTTAGCCCTTCCCACAGCCAGTTGCTGGTAGTGCAGAGCAAATTCCAAAGAGTTGTGGGTGGGACTCCACTACCTGCAGCATGAGCAAGGACTCTGCTACCCCAGGGCTTAATTTTATTTTGCTTGTGTGTTTGTGTGTGTGTTGTTTGCTTTCCCTCACAGTGAAAATAACTCAGTGCAGATTGATTAACAGTCCCTTCACAGAGAACAATTAAAACAGGCCCAACTTTTAGTACAGCAACAATTGTAACTAAGGTTAAGTACCTTAGCCGATGCTGTTCAAGCTTCCTAAAGTAATGATTGGTCTGTGCATATGGAGGGCATTCTCCTCTCCTGCTGGTCTAATCGACACTTAAATAAGTGTTTAACTTTCATAAATAAAGTAAGAGAAGAAAATTTAAACACAGCTCCAGATAAAGTACAAAAACAACCACCTTATAATTATTTAGGATGCATTATTACTCTACAACAAATTTGCCATCAGCCTCTCAGCTTAAAACTTCCCAAACAATGTACTCTCAATTACTTACAAAGAATCTGGGGACCTATCAAATTGGATGCATCCTTACCTGTCTGTCATTACTAAGGATTTGGTTCCAAAGCATATTCCTTTAAAAAAAAAAAAAAAACTTTTTGAAAATACCCCATGGGTATTACCTAAAATGACATCTAAAAATCCTATAGAGATTTCTCCTGATGCTTTTCCAGGAGGCTCTTCAAAAGGACAAGGAGCACATCTTTTACATATAGTTCCATGTGCTCCACAGAAAAGACTGTACAGAGTCTAAACTCAATGTGTTCAGCTTTTATTATGAGACATTTCTCAGCCAATAACTATTTTAACTCACATCTTGTATAACTTTGTGCATAAAAGACACAGATACACTAACAATGTAATCTAGTGTAACTTGAAAGAAAAGAAGTGTTACAGAAAGGTTATAAACGTAAAAATAATGCAATGAGTGGATGAAAAAAATCTCTAAGCCTTTTCTACTTTTCATTCGTAAAAATCTTTTAACTTTAAACTTTGTGTCTTAGGATGTATAAGTTCATTGAACATGAAAAAAAATCTGTAAAATCTATAACAAAAACTAGCTTAAAACTTCTAACAAATGAGACTGGAGAGATGGCTCAGCAGTTAAGAGGACTGACTTGAGTGACCACATGGCTCACAACCATCTGTAGTGGGATCCGATGCCCTCTTCTGGTGTGTCTGAAGATACTACAGTGTACTCATCATATATATATAAAATAAATAAAATTTTTAAAAAAGTTTAAAAACCACTTATAACAAATGGTTAATAGTTTAAAAATATATTTATAGGCAGCACCTATAAATATAAAAGGTGTCCATCCTGCTGAACCTCCTGTCTGTCATGTCATCTCCTGTTTAGACTAAGGCGGCCACAACAGGTCTGCAAAATACTTTGGATTAGAATGAATTTTTACATAATGACAAATTCCTAAAGTTATAAAGGTCTTCTCAGCTTAACAAAACCTGACTTAAAGATGTATATTTAACTACTTCAGTCTTTGCTAACTGTTCAGCATTTGACTTCAAGGAAATTTTAAACAAGAAACATCAGGTGTTTGACAAGTAAGTTATATATGATACATAAGGCTTATAAATTCCTAAATCAGGCTAACAGAAACTGACTTAAAGATCGATGTCTAGTCTCTTTGTCTTTGCTAACTTAGTTGATTTAAGCTTTAGCTGTTTGGATAAACTGAGTCATTAAAAAAAAAACTAACCCTGATATTCTGTAATGGTACACTATGAACAAGTCAGAAAACAAAGTTCCTACTCTCTCTATAGAGTGTATTTATGGTTTAAATTTTTATTTATTTTTTTGATGCTAAAGGACTTTTCAATTAAATCTTAAATACAAATTATTAAGGTTCAAACTCAACAGGGATAAAATGATAAAAACCTAATACTTGCAAAAGCTGCAAACTTGTTGTAAAATGTTAAAGATCATTTTAAAATGCAGGTTAATTTTCTGGCACTTAAAAATTATCAAATTTTGCAATGTTCTCAAAACTGTACTTGTAGTCATACTAAATACAAATGTAATTTATTATACAAGGGTAAGCTTTATTTAGCTTCCTGTACATGGTTTCAAGGTTAAGCCTAAAGCAATAATAATACAAGTTTGTTTATACAGACAGTTTACTGACAGGTTTCATGCTCAAAGAGATAACTCACAAAACAGGTTCCAATGTAAGTTTTTACTATTTCTTTATTTAAAGGGATTTTTCTTTGCAATAGGTAAATTTTTAAAAATACTATTAAAACATGATAGCAATAGTGAACTGGAGGCCACTCTGTGTCCAGAGAACACAAGCAGAAAGAACCTGCGGATGGGAAAGCCAGAAGCAGCCCTGACTTAGGTTGTTGGCGGGCAGCTGCCCCAAAGGGTTGGTGTAGTGAGTTGTCTGTTACTAAGACTATGGATGCTTTCCCTGCTGATGCCTCGTCAAATTACTCATCCATCAATGGTGTACTCGGAGTAGCAGCAAAATAAGAAAAACTTACCTTGTCTTTTACATAAAGAACGAAGACTTTTTTAAAATTTTACACCTTTCAAGCAATGAGAGCCAGATGCCACCCAGATTCCTTTTTTATTTATGATTACCAAAACTTCATTTTTAAAATTTATATTTTTGTATAATATAACAAAACTTTAAAAATAACAGTGTAAACAGACTTGGGATGGATTTTGAAAACAGGAAGTAATTTTTTAAAAAAAATTTTTGAAAAGTATTTCATTTGGAGGACAACCAATAAATGCAAACAGTAATTACATATTTCTCAAACTCCCTTTGAGGCCAAGAGGAGTTAAACAAAAACATCAAGTAAAAATCATGTTATTTGGAAGTTTTTACCTATTATATTTTGATACAGCCTAAAAATCTGTTACAGCAGACAGACTGTCTACAAAATGTAGTACAAATAGAAGCTACCAGGCAACTTCTTGCTCTATGAAGCTGTCAAGCTTTGATATCACTTGTGTTTCTTTGCTTCATTTACAATATAAGCTGGGTATCAATGTTGATGATTTCTTGGGAAAGCTTTTCTCTTTCGTGCTCTGCATTTGTTTCTCAGGCACTTCTAAATATCCTGCTCCCCAATAGGAGAGTCTTGAGCTCAAAATTAAAATTGCCCTGAATTTTAGAAATCTCAAATTTTATAGCATTAACTTTAAGTCTTTAAAAGTTATTGGCCATTGCTAATGAAATAGATTTTTTTTTTAAGTTTTATGCTTGCCTTTGGTTTAATAAATGATCAAGACTCTGGCAAGAAAAGAAGTTAAAGTAGGCTGAAGAGAGCTAGTCTCTATTAAAGGCATTGTTTCCCACAATCTAAAGAATTTTTAAATCTTTTTAAAAAGATAGATAGATAGATAGATAGATAGATAGATAGATAGATAGATAGATTTTTAGTCAGGGTTTTACTATGCAGCCCTAGCTAGCCTAGAACACACTATGTAGACCAGGCTGGCTTTGAACTCATAGAGACTCAGCTGCCTCTATCTCCCAAGTGTTGGGATTAAAGCCTTGCATCATCATCTCAGGTCCCATAAAGGGATAATTTCACAGTATCCCAAGCTAGTATATAATTAATGGTGATTGAACATCAGATTGACATCTGCAACTACTGTTTTCTGTGTATGGGATACTCTCTGTTGTCAAGTATGTAGAAATCTATGCTCAAAATTCACTACAGATGTGTACACTGTCTTTCCCTGACTCATGCCCTAGGTGTGGGATAAGACCTAGAAAAATAGCATTGTGTTATATTTAAGTTTTGACTTTGTCAAATAGGACCTTATACATGTCCTTTCAAAGAGTTCCATTACAGCTAAAAACTAATCATCCTGTTTAAAGTATCTGTTAAATAATAAGATCTAAAAACTAATCATGGAAAGTGCCTGATGTTTGAACATCAAGGCAAGATTATGTTTACATCTTTCCAGAAAATAAATAAAATCTCACCGTTCCTACCTTGATGCATCTGGCAAGAAATCTCAAAGACCATCAGACAGATAAACTATCTGAAAGTGGATGACAAACTTATCAAAAGGAGATGTGTGGTGGTTTGTATGAAAATGGCCCCCATAAGTCCATAGGGAGTGTCTCTGTTAGATGTGACCTTGTTGAACAAAGTATGTTGCTGGGGGCGGTCTTTGAGGTTTCAGATACTCAAACCATGTCTAGCGTTGCTATCTCTTCCTGAACTGTAAGACAGCCCCAATTAAATGTTTTCCTTTATAAGAGTTGCTTTGGTCATGATGCCTGTTCACTGTCATAGAAACCCTAACTAAGACAAGATGGAATAGTAAGTCTATTGCTAACTTGTGGGGAGAGACAGCAAGACTTTAACTCATAAACTGAGACTTTGGGGAAACAAAAAGAACACTATACTTGTGTGTCCTTGGACACAGACCCCAAAATGTTGCTCTTATGTTTACTGACTGTATTGTACATTAACTCTCAGCTTGTCAATGTAAAATCTCTGGGTTTTGTCAGGTTCTTAAAAGACACACCTGTAAGAGCAGACAGTCTGATGGCGTTTGCCATGCTAAAGATTGTTTTTATGTTCTTTTATTGATAATCACAGGAATGGTTACTGATATACAAAGAGAAGTCTCAAAGATGGCCTATATGATTAGTAAAGCTATTAATATTAGGGCAAAATATTAGCTGAAATTAATCAAGAGATGGGTGAATTGAGGACCACAGATTTACAAAATAGAGCCACTATAGATTATTTGTTGGTCAAGTATAATCTTGGTTGTCAACAATTTCTTGGCATGTGTTGCTTTAATATGTCAGATTTTTCTATTATTATTGGTGGTCAAGTTAAGGATTTGTACAAAGAGATAGATAAAATCTTTCAAGTGACCTTTGAATGCCCATTATGGCTTTCCCCTTTCCTTGGTCCTATGATAGCTATCCTTATACATGCCTATATAATTAGCCATGGTATAGCCATAGAGATAATGCATTTAATCATGTCCTCTAATATGGCCATTATTTTTTTCTTTAAAAACTTAGAAACAAGAAGATGCTGAGGGCAAGAGGTCCTTGTTCACATAGATAAGCACCAGAGAAGCCAGGAAAGTTAAACACACAGCCTTAGCTCGTCAAAGGAAAAAGATTTTTACCTGTCTTCCTCTTGGAATGCCAGGAAAGTGTATAGTTTACAAGCTGGTGACTTTCTGCTTCTGTAGAGCCAGGCTCCACCCGCACCCCATAGGACGTTTGTTTTGTTTATCCTAGACCCTCCCCCCTGTATCTTGAGCATTGCTTCAGAGCTAACAGAACCCATCTTTATAGAAGAAGCCAGCCATATGTGCCTTGTAAAGAGTTTCCATGTAAATCTATCTTAAGTTTGTTGAAACTTGGGACTGAGTTGTCATCAGGAAACTTCTTTTCCAAAATTGTGATGCTTAAATATGATGAAAATAAACCAACTGATGTCAGACTTCGAGAAGTTCAGTCCAACACCGGCTAAGCTGGGCTGAGTCAAGTTCCATTCTTACCTCACCTGAATCATTTTCCCGACAGCTGTGACACTTTCAGGAACCCCCGCCATTATAAAATATCATATTCTGTATAATTACATATCATATATTATTAAAAAGATTCAGGAATGTATAGTATGGTATAGAATTTTATGAAATATATGTTTTACATGCTGCCACAATATTATATGTACATATAATATTTACTAGAAAAGTATATAAATTGGTAAACTTGATTTGCAAGGTCACAGTATAGTGGTCTATTGACAACTCAAATTATCTATTTTTAATTCTAAAGTGTAAATAAATGTTTTGTGTTTTACAGCCTGGAAAGGAAACTTATCCTGTAGATGAAAATAACCGAGTGATATACTACAAATCAAATCTGTGTGCCACGTGGGAGGTGAGTTCATGTGGGCCTCTATTGTAAAATGTGGCTAGCAATTGTAAAAGGTGCATTATTACCTAAGGCTCCTATTATTCCTACACAAGCCCTGACAGCTGAAGTGGAAGTGGTTACAATAACAAGTAACAGAGTTTCTAGCCACAGGTGCAGACATATGAAACCTTTCCTTGTAGGTGTTCAATAAGTCTTTCTTTTAATCTTGAAACTCTGTGTGTGTGTGTGTGTGTGTGTGTGTGCGCGTGCGCATGTGTGTCTGTGTGTGTATGTTTGTACACATATACTATGTAAGTTAAAGCATATCTTGTGGAACCATGTGGGTCCTGGAAAATTGTACTCAGGTCATCAGGCTTGACAGCAAGCCTTGGTGGTGAAGAATTCATACTGAAGACAGTAATTACCAGAAATGGAAAAAGAAATAATTTGTTCTACTAAAATAGTACTTTAAAGAAAAAATGAGATAGTTCACTAGTTTAAAATTGGGTTTTAAGAATTAATGTGATGTCTGAAAGAAATTAAAAATAGCCCATGTAAAGCTAAAAATTATTCTAGTTCCATTTGTGGACCATCCATTGGTTCTTTTCCTTGGGAGTATATGAGTGGGAAGGTTCAGGAACATAAGAAAACTGTTGTGGAGTGTATGCAGGGAAGGGATGTTCTATGCTGCCCTGATGAGGTGGGGTGAGGGAGGGGAGGTTGATTAGTGTTGAAGGTTTACCCTGACACAGCAATTTCCCTCTCCCTGCCTTTACTCCCAGCTCCATCTGCCAATCCAAAGCCAAGAGAATGGGGATAAGTAAGGATTTCTATTTCTTTCTGGGGGTAACAGCTGAGGGTGTAAACCACAGAGCTGTCTGGAAGGTTTTCTGATAGCCATGGCCTGTATCCAAGAGACCATAGACTTACTTTTTTGTTGTGGTGAATTTGAGAGTCTGGTCCTCCCTTCTAAGGGGCTGGCTGGAAGGGAAAACCAGTTCATGGTCCAAAGTAGCAGCCCATTTACTTCAGAAGAAAACTTATCTCAGTTATATACCAATGTAAACAGAACAGAGGACCAAGAAGCCTTTTGTCTTAAAAGGCCTTAAAAAGAGATATCAGCTACACAAATAAAGAGCAAAAAACAAACAAAAAGACCCAACTTAAGCAAACAAATAAAGATACTAACAAGGAAACATTTAAAAATACATGGGAGTGCATATTAGTTAGAAAAAAAATATAGAATTTAAGAATCAGAATGAGGGGGGCTGGAGAAATGGCTCAGCAGTTAAGAGCACTGACTGCTCTTCCAGAGGTCCTGAGTTCAATTCTCCGCAACCACATGGTGGCTCACAACCATCTGTAATGAGATCTGATGCCCTCTTCTGGTGTGTCTGAAGACAGCAACAGTGCACTCACATACATAAAATAAATAAATAAATCTTATTAGCCTGGGCGGTGGTGGCACACGCCTTTAATCCCAGCACTTGGGAGGCAGAGGCAGGTGGATTTCTGAGTTCCAGGCCAGCCTGGTCTACAGAGTGAGTTCCAGAACAGCCAGGACTACACAGAGAAACCCTGTCTTGAAAAACAAAAAAACAAAAAACAAACAAACAAACAAAGAATCAGAATGAGGAAAACCCCCTTAGTATGAACAACAGAAAACAAAACAAATGATAACAACAACAACCACTTGAATATGAAAGGAAACGCTAAGCAATATAAAGAATAAAATTAGAATTCCCAGCTAAGAGGACAGAAGGAAGAAAATGGCGGTATTTGAAGAAGGAAAGATGCTAAGGACAGAAAGAAGAAGAAACCCACGGCTACGTGGTACTGGGAACAGGCCTGGGGCCTCAAGAAAACAATCACACACTCAGATATTTCAGCAACGCAGAAAATTTAGAAACATTCTGCAGAAAGATGCATAGGTGCTAAACCAAGCAAACAATCATAGCATCTTTATTCCTAGATCAAAGAGTCCTGTGCCTCATCTGAAGGGTGTGGTCAGGCCCGGCCTCACATTCTTATGTGATTGGCTAACTCGGAAGTTAGTGAGCAGTTGATAAGCAGGACCCAGCCTTACATAGAATGTAAATTTGAACATATATTTTGATTTCAGGAAAACTCTGACCTGAGAAGAGACTTTTTTTTTTTTTTGCTAAGTGGTATTTTTGCAGAGTTATCTTTTAAATTGGTGTTTTTCTTGTCTTATTTACCCCTTTGATAGAAAAGACAATACATTTCTTTCACATTTCCCACTATGGTTATAATGTGGTTTCAGCAAATCAAGGAGAAATGCTAGGTGAAAAAAAATTAAGCCTCTCAGAATATAGTAAGTGCATCAATAAATTAGAATAATAAAAACAATCCACTGAAAAAGAAAGGCATGGAAAGAAGAGAAATGAATGATATAAATCAGAAGGTAAATGCCCATGTGGAAGACGTAGTGATGTCAATAATTACAGAGTACATGGAGTGCAATCACTTCAATGTAAAGGTAGAATTTGCCAAAATGCAGAAAACCAAGTCCCACTATGTGTGTGCACACAGATGCATGTGTATGCTTGTGTGTGTGTGTGTATAAAATAATATTAAATAAAAAGACAGAAGCATGTTAATAGAAAAAACATATAGAAATAGATATATTAGTTTAGCCTTAATCCAGAGAAATCTGATTTGACTATTTCAGCTTCTAGAAAGGAACTTAGGCATGATGCCTATGCTAAAACAACAAAAAGGAGAAAATCTGCAATCCACATTTGTAATTAAAGATTTCAAAGCCTCTTACTAATTAAGAAAAATAACTACACATAAAATCTGTGTAATTTATGAGACTCATGTGTGGTCAACCTTTTGACATAATTTACTCTCTTGGAACTTTCCACCCAAATCCAGCAAAGGGCTGGAGACACGGTTCAGTGGCTAACAGCACTTGCTGCTCTTGGGGAGGACCCAGATTTGGCTTCCAACACTCATATGGTAACTAACAACTATCTAGTACTCCAGTTCTAGAGGATCTGATGCCCTCTTCTGGCCTGTGGGGACACTGCACACATGTGATGCTAAAACATATATGAAAGCAAATTACCCACATTCATAAATAAAAATGAATAAACCTAAAAAGAAAACAAACAAACAAAAAATAGAACTCCGATTTTTTAGTACCCATGGAAAAATGTAGCATAATTAGGTTTTTCTCCTTCACAAAATATCTCAATAAGTATTCTAGTTAAGCAAAGTGTGCCATCTTATTCAACTGAAATTAAATCTGAAACCAAGAACAAAAAGATATCTGAGAAAACATCAAATATTTAGGAACAGATAAACATGTATAAATAATTCATAAGACAAAAAGGGAATAAAACCAACTATATTCAATCCATATACTAGCCTCACACAATTAGAAATTGAATCTTTAAAAAAAATGTTAAATATTTAGATAGAAATTTGATAAAATATGCATAAGCTTTCAACATTAAAAACTAGGCTGTATAACTAAAAGAAATCAAGGGTCTAAATGAATGGAGACATAAATATAAAACATCTCCTATTATTCAATTTGTTATGATGTTAATTCTCACCAAACTTGTCCAAAGACTCAGTAAATCCTAGTAAAAACTAAAATCACTCATTGAAATAAGAAAAAAAAAACTAATGCTAAAATGTATATGGAAATGCAAATATCTGCAATGCCCCTGAAGAACTTAGAAAAAAAGAAAAGAAGGAGACATGATGAGGGAGCATTGTATGCATGTATGAAATTTCCAAAGAATAATTTTTAACATTTTTTATTTGTTTTTGCATGGGGATGTGCCATCAGTGGAGGCCCACGGAGGCCAGTAGGGGGCTGGAGTTACAAGCAGATGTTAGCTGTGTGACATGGGTGCTGGGCAGTGAATCTGGGTCCTTTAGGAACTATCTCTCCAGACCCATCAAAACCAAACTTAAAAACATTACTTAAAACAGAAGTTGAAGGAGTTATAATAGATTTAAGAGTTGCTACATCGTTACAGAAATTGTATAGTGCGGCATTGACATAACACGTGAATCAGTGTAACAGAGTAGGGAATGCTGAAGTAGATCCACAGGCTATGTTGTGGAGATTGTAGCAGGAGGGCTAGGGGAGGCGGGAGAGATTGCCTTTTCAATGGTGTGTTGAAAAAAGCTTGCACCAGCTTGAAAAACCCAACTCTGCATATCTCTTTCCAGCTCCATGAACAGGGATGTCATTTCGCTAGCTTGAGTACAGCCTAGTGATAAGGTATTGACACCACAGGAATTGATAAATGCCATAAACTGGGTTGTTATTTCTCTGCCCTGGATAGCTGAATGTTAAATATTTATCTGCACTCCACTGATCGTGTTTATAAGTGGATATTGTAAATAATTTTACTATTATGTGCATATATTAGAATCTATCAAAATGTGTTTTCTTCTGTCTTAGTTTTTATAATATGCATCTATTTGGGGATGGGGTGGGTGTGTACAGCAACATTCATTCTTGCCTCCTGAGAGCATCTTTCCTGACTGTTGGCATTTACCCTACAGGCATTGGAAGCTTGCAAAGATGCTGGCTTGGTGAAATCCCTTGGGGTGTCTAATTTTAACCGCAGGCAGCTGGAGCTCATCTTGAACAAGCCAGGACTCAAGTACAAGCCAGTCACCAACCAGGTAGATCACAGTGGCTTTTGCTGAGTGCGGAGAGATATCCAGTAGAACTATTTTTTTTTTTTTTTAATAAATAATTTATTTATTTTTGAACATGAAATGCTTTTTTATAGCATGTTTCACAAGGGGAGGGGGTAAGAGGGGCCAGATGGTGGAAAAGTACAAAATCTTCTTGGCCTGTGCCTTGAAACATGTCATGGTCTATACGGTACACTGCCTTGAATTATGATCTACCTGCTGTTCTTCAGAAGATATGGTACACTGCTTGAGTTATGGTCTCCCTGCTATTCTTAAGATGATATGGTACACTGCTTTGAGTCTATCTGCAGTTGCTAAGCAGGATCTTGCAGTTGCCACGCTTCAGAGGACATTGTGCAGGTGGGGAAAGGTAGGGGGTGAGGGTAAGGGCGAGGGTCCTGGCTTCTGGCATCTCCCCCTTCTCTGTTTAGTTAGAGAAGGCATCTTATGATCAATCCCAACTATGTGAATTTTGAATTTGGATGTCTAATTATGGGGGGTCTTAGACAAGTTCACAACCCCAAAACACTGATGTGAGACTAGTCACATCGATGGTTGAAGGTTTTAGGCTGTCGACGATGGGCAACGTCAAGGGACTCCGATGTGGGTGAAAGGAGGGTGAGGGCCCTGCCTTAGGCCATGTAGGCTGCACCCACTCCCAGCACCACGCACTCCTTTTCGGCTGCATTGGGTGGGCCCCTGGGAAGTGGACCTACAATAATCCCGTCATTGGGCTAACTCACAGCCATCCTAGTCCCTTGTAAATGTTCAATTTACCAACCATTTGTCAGTTTGGGGTGTAATATTGTCATAAAGGAAGGCTCCCCAATGTTAGCGGCCATATCAAGGGCGGCCTTGGTTTAGGAAAAAGCCAATTTTTGTTGTGGTGATCAAGAGGCCAAGCTCTCTATCGAGAGAAACGGGGGCAAAGCCAGGCATACCAGGAACCCTTCTGGAGGGCGTGGAAGTCTAGCGGTCGACCGTAGGGGGGGAGGCAGGGGAGCTGGCAGCTGTGTCAGTCTCCTGCAGAGTCACTTCTGGATCCTCTTCAATTTTCGGCTGATGGTAATGAACTTCAACCGTCTTCTTGATGGCAGCATCAACCTGGTTCCGTGGATGACAGGTCGCGGGTTTTGATCTCTGTCTCGCTTAATCTTGATGTCCTGCGCACATCCTCTCAATGAGGGTCCGTCCAGAGGGGTCCGTGCCTCGAGCCCCACGTCTGGGTGCCACTTGACCCGACTGGCAGGCCCTAGTTATTCGTGGGGGCGAGGAGGACTGCAACCTGCTATTCTTCAGAAGATATGGTACACTGCTTGAGTTATGGTCTCCTTGCTATTCTTCAGATGATATGGTACACTGCTTTGAGTCTATCTGCAGTTTCCAAGCAGGATCTTGCAGTTGCCAAGCTTCAGGGAACCTTGTGCAGCTGGGAAAAGGTAGGGGGTGAGGGTAAGGGCGAGGATCCTGACTTCTGGCCCATCTGGATTAGAACTTCTAATGGCAGGCATCACGGGTGATTCATTTTTGCCTGGAAAGAAAAAAGAAGGGGATTCTCAGGGAGATTTCTCTTCCCTGGATGTAAATTATTATTCATCGTATTTATGGTTGGGCCTGGCTTTGTGAGTGTATCTATTTTTTTTCATTAATATTTATGGTAGCCGGTTAGCTGTGCCTTCTGTGGTATTGGACAGGCATATCAGTCCTTGGCTCCATAAGGGAACTGGGTCTGGGGCATTCCCTTTACGGGTATGAGGGTCCTTCCCCATATCTGTGGCAAAGTTTTGTTGGTCTTGGTGGTGCCCGAGGTCACCTACATGGTCAGCAAGAGATTTGCCATGAGCTTTTAGCTCAGTAGAACTATTTTTAAATTGTTTTTATTGGTTATTTTATTTATTTACATTTCAGATGTTATCTCCCTTCCTGGTTTCCCCTCTGAAACCCCCTATTCCATTCCTCTCCCCACTGTTTCTATGAGGGTGCTCCCCCACCCACCTGTGCACCCACTCCTGCGTCACTGCCCTAGAATTCCCCTATGCTGGGGCATCAAGCCTTCACAGGACCAAGGGCCTCCCCTCCCATTGATGTCAGATAAGGCTATTCTCTGCTGCATATGTATCTGGAGCCATGAGTCCCTCCATGTGTACTCTTTGGTTGATGGTTTAGTCCTTGGGAGCTCTGGGGAGTCTGGATGGTTGATATTGTTGTTCTTCCTATGGGGTTGCAAATCCCTTCAGCTCCTTCAGTCTTTCTCCTAATTCCTTCTTTGGGGTCCCTGTGCTCTCAGTACGATGGTTGGCAGCAAGCATCCGAATCTGTATTGATCAGGCTCTGGCAGAGCCTCTCAGGAGACAGCTATATCAAGCTCCTGTCAGCAAGCACTTCTTGGCATCAGCAATAGTGCCTGGGTTTGGTGTCTGCATATGGGACGGATCCCAAGGTGGGGCAGTCTCTGGATGGCCTTTCCTTCAGTCTCTGCTCCACTCTTTGTTCCTGCATTTCCTTTAGACAGGAGCAATTCTGGGTTAATATTTTTGAGATGGGTGGATGGTCCCATCCCTCAACTGGGGGCTGTGCCTAACCTCTGGATATTGTCTCTACAGGTTTTCTCTCCCCTTTGTTGGGTATTTTAGCTAATGCCATCCCCATTGACTCCTGGGAGCCTCTTGCTTTCCTGGCATCTGCAACTTTCTGGTGGCTACCCCCAGTTTCCCATTCCCCACTGCTATACACTTCTGTTCAATTTCCTGACCCTCTGTACATTTCCCCCATCTCCTCCCACACCTAGTCTTGCCCCCTTTTTTCTCTCCCCCTCCTCTCTCCCTCCCAAGTCTCTCCCTCCCTTTGCCTCTTGTGATTATTTTGTTCCACCTTCTAAGTAGGACTAAAGCATCCACACTTTGGTCTTCCTTTTTGAGCTTCATATAGTCTGTAAGTTGTATCGTGGGTATTCTGAGCTTTTTACTATGTGTGTTCTTTTTGCCATGTGTGTTCTTTTGTGACAAGGTTACCTCACTCAGGATGATATTTTCTAGTTCCATCCATTTGCCTTCGAATTTCATGAAGGAACCAGCTACACAACTCCTGGGCATATACCCAGAAGATGCTCTAACATATAACAAGGACACATGCTCCACTATGTTCATAGCAGCCTTATTTATAATAGCCAGAAGTTGGAAAGAACCCAGATGTCCAACAGAGGAATAGATACAGAAAATGTGGTACATTTACACAATAGAATACTACTCAGCTATTAGAAACAATAACTTTATGACATTCTCAGCCAGTAGAACTTTCAAATGCTAACAAGGCTCCTGGGTTTTGTAGCACGAAGTCTTTTAGGTGCTCCACAGAAACCATAGTTCAAGACTCTAAACCAACCTTCTAACGTCTTTCATTTCACATCCCTTAAGAAAAAGGGCCCAATACAAGGTTACCCTGGGTCATGGAGCAAGTCAGATGCCAGTCCAAGCTATATCATAGTTCAAGGCCTGCCTTGATGCTATAGAGTGAAACCCTGTCTCAAAACAAACAAACAAACAAACAAACAACCACCAAAACCAAAAAACACAAAACAAACAAACATAATTTTAAAAAAGGTATAATAAAAATGAAACCACACAAACATAGTGGGAAAGCATGAATCTTTCAGAAGTCTGAGGACAATGGCCGGCTCTCTAGAAACAAGAAGAGCTTTACGGGGCTGGAGAGATGGCTCAGTGGTTAAGAGCACTGACTGCACTTCCAGCGGTCCTGAGTTCAAGTCCCAGCAACCACATGGTGGCTCACAACCATCTGTAATGAGATCTGATGCCCTCTTCCGGTGTGTCTGAAGACAGCTACAATGTATTCATATATAATAAATACATAAATCTTTTTTTTTTAAAAGAGCTTTACGGAAACAGCACACACCAAGGTTAAAAAGAAGAAATCATTTGTAAATACAGTAGAAGAACTTAGCTTTGTATACAAAAGGAAGCCATGGAAAAGTCACAAAGAAAACTTGGATTGATGTAAAAATACTGGAAAGAGGACTGGGTTGCAGCCAAATCGTGGCACGCTCATGTAGTGTGCACACAGTCCAGGGTTAAGTCTATAGAATTGAGGAAAACACTGCTAGAAACAAACAGCATGGAATAATAGAAAGTGACGGGGCTTTTTAATACAATAAGAGAATCCATATATTTATGGATTAAAAGACTAATACAAGTGAATCAAAATACTTGATCAGAGAAAATAAAAAGACCTCTAAGACTTAACAGAAAATAAGCAAAGTAAACAGATGGGAATTCACAGGAAAATATTCCCAGGAGTATGAAAGTTAGGGAAAATGTTTGTCTCACTGTAAGAGAAAGTCTGATTTAAATATGATGTTCTATCACGTGTAACACATTCCAATCAGACCTGCAGAGGACCCAGGTTCGAGTCTCAGCACCACACTGCAGCTCACAATCATCTGCAGCTCTAGTTCTAGGGGGCGTGACACTGTCTTCTGGCCTCCACAGGCACCGCTGCACACATGTGGTGCCCACACATGTATGTGAGGCAGAACATGCACATACATAAAATAAAACTAAAACAAATACTATTAAAAAAAAAACCTACCAAACTTTGGTTTCGTGTGTTTTAACAACACTCTTCTAAGCAATGGATAGAGCATCAATGAATCAACCAGTGCCCACTGTTCAGCCTTTCTGGATAGCTATTTTTATGTGTGGTTTTGAGTTTTTCCATTGTGTTTTTATTTGCGTGTGTGTGTGTGTGTGTGTGTGTGTACCACACAATGTGTGTGGAAACCAGAGGTCAACTTTCAGAAGTTGGTTTTATCTTTCCACTATGTGTATCCCAGGGATTGGAAGTCAGGTCACAAGACCTGATGGCATGTGCTTTTACCCACTGTGTCCTCTCGACAGCACCTGAATAACGCTTTCAAAGCTATGTGAAACTGCTCTTGATGATAGGCCTTATCTTTGTTCTCTTCTCTCATGGAACCACACAGGTGGAGTGCCACCCGTATTTCACCCAGGCAAAGCTCTTGAAATTCTGCCAGCAGCACGACATCGTCATTGTCGCCTATAGCCCCTTAGGGACCTGTCGCAACCCATCATGGTAAGTGATTCTGTATTCTCATCAAGAAATGTCTCTTTCTATGTGGCTAGGGCACAAAACCAGTGTGAATTAGCTGAGTGGGAGACTGTCTTTGGCTGTGAGATCTTCAAGAAATGGCCTGCTCATGTCAAGATCTCTGTAAACATGAAAACTCGTGATGCCTTCCTTACTGAGGGGTTTACGTATTGATTACACTCATGTATGGCATTTCCTATGGCTGCCTAATATGTAAGAAACACTCAGTAGATGTTGTGACATTACTGGACAGAGTTTCTGCAGTCGTGCTCTGAAAGCTTTTAAGTTGTTGAATTTGGTACACAGTGGCAATACCTTTGATAGAAACAAGTTGCTTTAGGAAAATGTCTACCCCAATTTCAAGAGTTGAGCTACTTTCTTCTATTCTGGTCTTTTTGCCTTTCCCTCTATGTCTACTTCAAATTGTTAGATTCTTCACCCCACAGGTGCTCATGTGAAGAGAGAGAGAGAACTTGTGTGTGTGTGTGTGTGTGTGTGTGTGTATGCATGAACATGTATATATACATATTATATATATTATATACATTTCTATTATGTGTCCTCTGCATCAGCCCCACCCACCTGCCTCTCTTCATCTTCTCGTGCTAGAGCACCGCTTCATTCCATGATTTGTTACACTCAGAGAAGTTAGAGGTGACTTGAGTGTCGTGGCAGTGACCAGTGAAGAACATTAGCAGGTGACTGATGAATTCTTGCCGTCCATCTAAAGATGACATGGGTTTTCCTTTCTTCCTTCCCCACTGCCCCACCCTGAAGGGTGAATGTATCTTCTCCACCCTTGTTAAATGACGAACTCCTAACCTCACTGGGGAAAAAGTACAACAAGACACAGGCTCAAATCGTGTTGCGTTTCACCATCCAGCGAGGGATAGTTGTCATTCCTAAAAGCGTTACCCCCGAAAGGATCAAAGAAAACTTTCAGGTAAGAGAACTACCTTTGGACATGTGAAAAGATGGTGCTGTCTGCTCTGACACCCCTGGAGAATGTTCTGCATCCTGCATGCTGAGCACTCCTCTGCCTGTGTAACCCCCATCAACAGACAGACTCCAGACAGACTTGTAGACTAAAGCCAACGTAGACTTTCTCTGGCCGTTTCCACTGCTCTCTTCCTGTTTACAGGCAACCTCTTGGAAAGGAGATCTCCTCTCAATTCACTTCTCATTTTATTTTAGACCCATTAAAACCGAACTCTCACCCTGGCGGTCTATGTGGGCAGCTTTTCTCAGAGTCACCAGGGACTTATGCGTGAGCAGACCGCAGATCGGGAACTTCGTTCTCAGTCCTTGTGGGGTCACGGCTTTCAGCCACATTTAGTCTAGTTGACATGCTCTCCCTCTTGGAACATTTGCTCTGACGGGAAACTATATGATACGGAGGCTTTGAGAAGAAAAGCAAGAGTGTGGGTGGTTTATGTGTTTTCTGAGAGGGTCCAATGCAGTCCACATTGTCCTCAAACCTTCTGTGTAGCTAAGAATCGCTTTGAATTCCTGAAGCTTCCCCGCCACCTTCAAGTTCCGAGGTTACCAGCATGATTACCTGGCAGTTAATTTAATTTTATAGTATGAAATCTCCACTCACGCAAGATAATTTGTGCCATGAAATAAAAGAGACTATGAAAAATTCAAACCACACTGAACAAGGAAAATTAGTGGTTAGAAACAACACAGAAAGGGAGAATTTGGAAATTCATCTTCAGTTAAAAGCCAAAATTTATAAAAATAAGTGGACGTATTTGATTCACAGAAAATTCAGGTTCCAGTTACTTATGCATACTGACTCCCAGAAGAAACAGAATCAGTGCTGGTTTTTAAAAAAGACACTTGACAAATGAACATGATAGCGCAGTGCAGCAGCCTGTATTTCATAGAGTCTTTTGTAGAATGATCCTGGAAAGAATAATATTCATCTGAAAAGGTACTTTAATTTTGGCTGTTCTTTTCTTCAAATTAGATATAGAAATAGATATTTATAGATATAGAGATATATTGATATGTTAATACACTTGCCAAAGTAGAATTTTTAACTTGGTCTTATCCTTATTTGGGAAATATTGCATCTATAATTAGAATAAATCTTCAAATCTTCTCTTATTATTGATTTCTTGAAATCTGTGATCCCATAAGATCTACTGCAGTTTGTCACTAGGATCCACAGTAGAGGCACAGAGGAGAGACTGGCTCACCGTGAGCAAAAAGTAAATCCATAGAAGGACCCCCTTTTGAGCTATTAGTTTGTTTAGTGCTTGGTTTATGTAATTAAAATTTTTAAATTTTTAGATTTTTTTTATTCTATTTTA
This sequence comes from Grammomys surdaster, assembly GCF_004785775.1. Lineage (NCBI taxonomy): Eukaryota > Metazoa > Chordata > Mammalia > Rodentia > Muridae > Grammomys > Grammomys surdaster. The sequence continues at coordinate 4,662,249 of NW_021604631.1, forward strand.
TATATGTCAGTGTTTTGCCTCCATGCTCATACATGCTCTATATTCACGCCTGGTGCCTGCGGATGCCAGATCCCCTAGAATTGGAGTTATAGATGGTTGTAAGCTAGCACATGGGTGTTGGGAAATCAAACTTCAACATCTGGATAATTAATAATCAAAGAAAAGAATTCTCTGAAAAGAATAGTTAGAAATGATCTATAGAGGATCAATTAAGTAAGTGTGTTTAACAGATCCTGTGAGAGGTAAATGAATAACAAATGTTACCTCCAGGTCTTCACAAAACAGATCACGAAGACCACCAATACGTAAGTAAAGGAAGGTAGCTATGTCCCATCTGTACACTGTGTTTTCCTAACATGTTTAGTACCTAGAACGAGAGCAAAGGTGGGTAGTGAGTGAAGAGGGACCGCCCACTTTTCCTCCCATACGTGTCTATTATCCTATAATACTGCCGTTTTACAAAGAGCATAGATTTACAGACTGCTTACATAATTACAAATTATAAACAGATAAACTATATAGGTTTTAAGGGAAGATAAAGATTTTAAATGCTATTACAGAATAATTATAAAATGAGAACATAAACAAAGTATAAAAGCTAGGAAAAAAATAAAAACAGGCTAGCAAGATGGTTCAATGGCTAGAGGCACTGTTGCCAAAACTTTCATCGCTTAAAAAAGAACTCATAGAGCCGGGCGGTGGTCGCACACGCCTTTAATCCCAGCACTTGGGAGGCAGAGGCAGGCGGATTTCTGAGTTCGAGAGTTCGAGGCTAGCCTGGTCTACAGAGTGAGCTCCAGGACAGCCAGGGCTACAAAAGAACTCATAGGAGGTACTCATGGTAGCCCACACTTTTAATCTCTGTACTCAGGAGGCAGAGACGGGGAGATCTCTGTGTTTGAAGACAGCTTGGTCTACAGACTAAGTTCCAGGATAGCCAGGGTTACACAGAGAAACCCTGTCTCAAAAAAACAAAAACAAGCAAACGTCCAATCCTGAGAAGCCACATGGTAGGAGAGAACCAATTCCTACAAGTCATCCTCTGACCTCCACGTGAATAGCAACATGTACACATATACACACTAAATGAATGAATGTGAGAAACACAGAGAGAAAATAATGGTAACAAACCCCTAGAAAGATGTCTTGAATGGCGAGAGAGACTGAAAGAGTTGCACACCTGTGATCCCAGGAGGCTGACAGGAAGATTGTGAGGCAGAGACCAGCCTGAGATAGCTAGCATGTTCCAGACCAGCTTGAGCTACAAAGCAAGACATTATTATTATTAACATAATAAGCAAGCTTATTCTTTTTAAAAATTCTTCTCTCATACAGTGTATCCCAACCACAGTTTGCCGTCCCTTCCCCACAACCCTTCTCCCCATGCCTCCCATCTCCCCCAGAACAAACCCTTTTCCTCCCTTTAGAGAAGAGCAGTCCTCCCAGGGACATTAACCAGACACGACACAACAAGCTACAATAAGACTAGGCACCTACCATCACATCAAAGCTGGACAAGGCATCCCCGAAGTAGAAAAAGGATCTCACAAGTAGGGAAAGGAGTCAAGGATAGCCCTCACTCCCACTGTTAGGATTTCTGTAAGAACACCAAGCTACTCACCCATAACACATGCCGAGGATCTAGGTCAGACCTATACAGGCTCCCTGATTGATTCAAATTCTCATGAGTTCCAGTCAGTTGATTCTGTGAGCTGTGTTCTCCTAGTGCATCCTTGATCCCTCTGGCTCCTCCGATCCTTTCTCTCCTTTGTCAATAGAACTCAAGGATCTCCTCCTGTTTGGCTGTGAGACTCTGCATCTGCTCCCATCCGTTGCTGGATGAAGTCTCTCTGATCTCTTTGAGGACAATTCTGCTAGGCTCTGGTCCCAGCACAGGCAGGAAAATCTGTAGGTCGAAAATTTTGTGGCTGGGTTGTTGTCCTCATCCCTCTCCTTGAGGCCTTGCCTGGTTACAGAAGATGGCTGGTTTAGGCTCTGTGTCCACCATCACTAAGAGTCTTAGCTACGGTTTCTCTCATAGATTCCATGACATTTCCATTGTGCTAGTTCCACCTCGCCCCTGGGATGCCCCCCAATTCCAGTCATTTTTCCCAGTATTTTCTCCCTTCACACTTCTGGTCCCTCTGGGTCCTAACCTCACTCTCCCTTAGTCAGTCATTGGAAATCTATTTCCCCTTCCCAGGGAGATTCTTGTGCCCCTCCTCTTTTAAGCCCTCTGTTACTTACCTTGTCTGGGTCTGTGGACTGTAGCATGATTGTCATTTACTTTACAGCTAATATCCACTTATAACTGGTATATACCAAGTGTGTCTTTCTGGGACTGAGTTACCTCACCTAGAATGACTTTTGTTCTAGTTCTATCCGTTTGCCTGGAAATTTCATGATGTCATTGTTTCTAACAGCTAAGGAATACTGCACTGTGTAAATGTACCACATTTTCTTTATCTATTCTTCAGTTGAGGGACATCTAGGTTGTTTTTAGTTTCTGACTATTACAAATAAAACTGCTATGAACATAGTTGAGCAAACATCCTTATGAAAGGATCGAGTGGCCTTTGGGTATATGTCCTGGAGTGGTAGAGCTGGGTCTTGAGGTAGGTCAATTTCCAATTTTCTGAGAAACTGCCATATTGATTTCCAAAGTGGCTGTACAAGTTTGTATTCCCACCAGCACTGGAAAAGTATTCCCCTTGGTCCACAGCCTTGCCGGCATGAGCTGTCACTTGAAACTTGAAACTCCAATGAGACAAAATAGCGGCCCACAGAATGGGAAGAGATCTTCACCAACTTCACATCTGAAAGAGGGCTAAATTCAAAACATATAAAGAACTTAAGAAATTAGACATGAACAAACCAAATAACCCAACTTAAAACGAACAACCAAACAAAACCAGGTAGAAAGCTAAACAGAGAATTCTCAACAGAGGAACCCAAATGGGCAAGAAACAAAGAAATGTTCAGCATTCTCAGCTATCAGGGAGATGCAAATGAGAAGAATAAGCAGATTAAAGGCTATTTTTTTTTCAGTGTGTAAGGCAATAGTCTAGAATTTTTAAAATCCAGTGTTTAAAAAAATCAGAACTCTTCACATGTGGGACAGTAGATGTTTTAAATGCATACTCTTTGGTAAGTTTGACTAGCCCCAAGCAAAACTGCTTTCAGGGCAAAGGTCAGAACAGAAGATCAAGCTGTCCCCCACCCTCCTCTTTGATGCACCCCGCATGCACACATACAGGAGCCCAGCTCTCTCAGACACTCACAGAGATGCTGGCTGTTTTACAAAGGGCCTTAGCTGAGGCTCTCACTTACTGTCTCCACTCTCTGATTCATCCTCACAAATGTTCTGTCTTCTATCTCCGCTATTTAGATCTTTGACTTTTCTCTCACCGAAGAAGAAATGAAGAACATTGAAGCCTTGAATAAAAACATCCGCTATGTGGAACTGCTCATGTAAGTGTCCTAGGAACGCTAATCAGGGAGAGCTTGTCACATGTTAACAATAAGGCTCCTGTGAACCCTTACCTGTGCCCATAGAAACACCAGGATGAGGCATGAGCAGAGTGTGCTGAGTATTAGACAGGCTTTGGTGAATGTCTGCCACTTAGGTAAAGGCATGGCATGGAGACAAGGAGAATTACCCTTCATGCTACACTTGGTAGAGCGACAACACAAATTCTGAAATAACACTGTTTACATCTAATTAAAAATCAAAACAATACACAAGTTGGAGCAAATTCCTTAAAAAGAAAAATTTTGAGAGAGGCCTGCTTATGAAATAGTAGAAAGAGTATCCGGTTGTGAACCAAGAACCTAGAGTTTAAGTCAAATACTTTCTTGCCTGTAAGATTCAGAGTCTTGGGGCTGGGAAGATAGCTCAGTGGTTAAGAGTACTTGATGCTCTTTAGAAGACCAGGGTTCAGTTCCCAGCATCCATATCAGGCAGCTCACAATCACCAATAACTTCAGTTCTGAGGGAGTTACTGGTCCTCAAAGGCGTGTAGTGCACGTAAGTTCACACCCACACAATACTCAAAAATAAAACTAACTAACTAAACTGAGCATGGTGGCACATACCTTAAATTTCACCCTTCAGGAGGCAGAACCAGGTGGATTTCTTTGAGTTCAAGGCTAGCTTGTTCTATCCGGTGAGTTCCAAGCCAGCCAGAAATATGTATTGAAGACATTTTGAAGACTTCTTTCAAAAATAAATGCATAAATGAATAGAGCTGGAGAGATGACTCAGTGTCTAAGAGGACCTGGGTTCAATTCTCAGCATCTACATGGTGGCTAATAATCATCTGTGACTTCAGTTCTCAGGATTCTGACACTCTCTTCTGGCTTCGCCAGGTACTAGGCATGCATGTGGTGCATAGAAATATATGAAGCCAAAACACCTATACACATACAAATAATGAAGTAAGTCTAGAAAATATGATTCAGAGCTTCAAGCTCTACCTATCAGCTATTTTTTCTATGAGATTTTATCACACCATGTGTCTTAGGGTTTTACTGCTGTGAATAGACACCATGACCAAGGCAACTCTTGTAAGGACAACATTTAGCTGGGGCTGGCTTACAGGTTCAGAGATTCAGTCCATTATCATCAAGGCAAGCATGGCAGCATCCAGGCAGGCATGGTGCAGGTGGAGCTGAGTTCTACGTCTTCATCTAAAGGACCCTAGTGGAAGACAGCCTTCTGGGCAGCTAGGATGAGGGTCTTATAGCCCACACCCACAGTGACACACCTACTCCAACAGGGCCACACCTACTCCAACAGGGCCACACCTTCTAATCATGCCACTTCCTGAGCTGAGCATATACAACCATCATACCATGTATAGTGATTGTCAAGCTCACCCAAGACACTGTTGCCTAAACACTGCAGACCTTTTAAATTAAAACTAGTGTGTCTTACACAGCCAAATGTATATATGTATGCATATATTTTGTTCCTTGTTTCCTGTTACTCCTTTTGATTTCTCAAATAATGTTGGCAGTAACTTTATTTGGTCTTCTCTTTAAGCAATGTGTTAGGCAGCACCCATTAAGATAAATGCATAGAGTCAGAACACAATTGATCTCACTACTTTTCATGAGTCGGAAAGTATTTTGAATGCACTAGTATTGATTTTCTGAATTACTGTAATAAAGCAGCTCCTAAATGTGAGTTTTCCAGGGAGAACACTGCTTGCCATTAAAGCATAGGACACATGAGAAAATGCAAGCACACATAGTATCTTACTGGAAACTAAGCCACAGTTAATCAATAGCTCTTGAAGATATGTTATTTTTACTGAAAAAAAATCATTAAATGGGGCTGGAGAGATGGCTCAGCGGTTAAGAGCACTGACTGTTCTTCCAGTGGTCCTGAGTTCAAATCCCAGCAACCACATGGTGGCTCACAACCATCCGTAATGAGATTGGATGCCCTCTTCTGGTGTGTCTGAAGACAGCTACAGTGTACTCATAAATAAAATAAATAAATAAATAAATCATTAAATGAAGAAATAATATAGATTAAATCTACCATTCTATTGATTTTCTTTTACTAATGCATTGTATGATTTGCATTTGAAATGCTAATACCAATTTTAACAATATTAAGGGAAAATGACTGATTCTTCAGAAAAAAATTAGAAAATCAACAAAGTGATATGAAGATTAAGCTCCATTAATTTAAACAAAAACTGTGTCTTTGAATGGTAATGAGCTATGCCTCTTCTCTGATGCTAATTTGTTGACCTCTGTCATTGGAGAGCCATGTTTGTTTTGTATTTTGGTAGTACTTTCAGAAAGCTAAATCTTGGCTATTATTCCATGATAGACATACACACACTCCAGACTGTTGTAGACAGTCTCACATTTGTTATTTAAAAATTAGGGCCGTCATCATCATCATCATGGTCATTATTGTAACAGTACAAGATAGAATCATCATTATTACAAACAGTAACACTTCGAATACAAGTACAGGCAGGGAGTCTCTCATTTTGTTTTGTTATGAGTGAAATGATGTATCCACAACCAACTTTTCCATGCCTGCCTACTGTGTGTATCATCATGGAGAGGTACTGGCTTAAGGGGCAATGAGAAGGAAGTAAAAGGGGAAACCAAAGGGAAAGGACTAGAAACAAGACATAAGGATGCTGGTAATACATCTGTGCCACATTAAAGTAAACTGTCTTCCTCTTGTGGGGTTGTCTTGGCAGGTGGAGTGACCATCCTGAATACCCATTTCACGACGAATACTGAACATGGAAATTTCTTCAACGGAGTTTTTCCCCCCTCTCATTCAAGATCTTGAGCTGGTTAACCCCCTCCAGACGTAGAGATAAATGGGGTCTTGCTATCTTCAGATTAAGATGAACAGAACACACCATGAATAACCTTTGTGTAGTATTAACCTAGCTCTAATGAAGAAAAAAAGAAGTTTTAAATCTAAGTAGTTCTTTGCAAATTATTTTACTAATATCTTTAGATCAATGTCTTCTAGACTATTGATGGAAATCATTAAACTTGACTTCAAAAGTAGCATATAAAAATAAGTTCTAACCCATGACCCTGAGACTACCGCAGGGAGTCTGATTTGTTTAGCCTTCAGCAGGGCAACAAAGAGATTTGCAGTTGGCATGCTTCCAGGTGCTGACCATGACCTTGACTTACCAATCGTTTGGACCATTAGTTGCGAGATGAACACAACCAAGACAGAAACCACATGCCAATATTAATGCATCTTGAGTATAGACAGAACTGGAAGTCTAGAAATGTCCTAAAGAAAAACATACGGGGTAGAGGTTTCTGCAGGAGTGCTTGCCTGGCAGGTTGGAGACCCAGGATGAGGATGGGGAGTCAGGACAATCAGAAAAGCCATAATGGTTCTGTTTTTGTCGTTTGTTTCCATCCAGTGTGCCCATTCAGCTTTTAATGTGCTGAAGGATGGACAGTACTGATTCTTTCTTAAATTGTTTTTGTTCGGGGCGGTGGGGAGTTGAGACAGGGTCTCGTGTCATTCAGGCTGCTCACAAACTTGCTGTGCATCTGAGACCAGTCTTGAATCCTGAACCCCTGATCTCTCCTCCATCTTTAATGCCCTGAGCTTCCACATGACTGATAAGCCCTACTTGTACTGTGCTGCAATCATTCTTGCCCACACTCATCAAGAAAACCACCATGTAAGGTGACAAGAAACAATCAATATATACAAATCAAGAATTGTATCATAAAATGGTCTGAAGATGGTGATTTTACTTTTCGGGTATCCAGGGCTTGCTGTGGTAGGAGAACTGGGCTCTGATGATGCCAAGTAGCCTTGGTTTCTGTTGCTTATGTTTTTGCGTTTGCCTCTTGCCGTGTGGTTGTCTCTGGTGTTAGCTGGTCTTGCTGTCTCCGACTGTAACTTGTCCCTTCTGTGAGCCTGTGAGCCTGTGAGCCTGTGAGCCTGTGAGCCTGTGAG